>NW_026109005.1:0-135465 GCF_024516045.1 Bombus affinis | reverse complement strand
GTCCACCCTCACAACCGATCCGACACGTTCGCAAATTTGAAATATGTCGCCACCATATCGAATAATGAACGGAAGATGGATTGGTTTTAGGTTAGGCTATAGCTTTCGTGCGAGCGCAGCGGGCGAGAGACGCGTAAAGGTGTGTCACAAACCAACGGTTTGGCACATACGGACATTGAAATATTCGCACCAGCCCGAGGAGCCGGAAGTCTTTATCCTGTTGTCTACCGACACATGTTTACAGTTTACGAATAGTTTCACATAAATAGTACTATTTCCACATACTACGGTGCAATGTGATGTCCGAAATGGCTGACAAAATTAGGTACTAGCACGAAATATATGCAAGGCAATATATGGCATATGTATAGCTTGGAAATTGTGACGGTTGCTCGCTCGCTCCGCTCGCTCGTAAAAATCTAGCCCAACCTCACAACCGATCCGACACGTTCGCAAATTTGAAATATGTCGCCATCATATCGAATAATGAACGCAAGATGGATTAGTTTTAGGTTAGGCTATAGTTTTCGAGCGAGCGCAGCGAGCGAGAGACGCGTAAAGGTGTGTTATAAACCAACGGTTTGGCACATACCGACATTGAAATATTCGCACCAGCCCGATGAGCCGGAAGTATTTATCCTATTGCCTACCGACACATGTTTACAGTAAATGAATAGTTTCACATAAATAGTACCATTTCCACATAGTACAGTGCAATGTGATGTCCGAAATGGATGACAAAATTAGGTACTAGCACGAAATATATGCAAGGCAATATATGGTATATGTATAGCTTGGAAATTGTGACCGTTGCTCGCTCGCTCCGCTCGCTCGTAAAAATTTGGTCCAACCTCACAACCGATCGGACAAGTTCGCAAATTTGAAATATGTCGCCATCATATGAAATACTGAACGCAATATGGATTGGTTTTAGGTTAGGCTATAGCTTTCGTGCGAGCGCAGCGAGCGAGAGACGCGTAAAGGTGTGTTACAAACCACGGTTTGGCACATACGGACATTGAAATATTCGCACCAGCCCGAGGATCCGGAAGTCTTTATCCTATTGCTACTGACGAATGTTTACAGTTTACCAATAGTTTCACATAAATAGTACTATTTCCACATAGTACAGTACAATGTGATGTCCGAAATGGCTGACAAAGTTAGGTACTAGCACGAAATATATGCAAGGCAATATATGGTATATGTATAGCTTGGAAATTGTGACCGTTGCTCGCTCGCTCCGCTCGCTCGTAAAAATCTAGTCCAACCTCACAACCGATCCGACACGTTCGCAAATTTGAAATATGTCGCCATCATATGAAATACTCAACGCAATATGGATTGATTTTAGGTTAGGCTATAGCTTTCGTGCGAGCGCAGCGAGCGAGAGACGCGTAAAGGTGTGTCACAAACCAACGGTTTGGCACATACGGACATTGAAATATTCGCACCAGCCCGAGGAGCCGGAAGTCTTTATCCTATTGCCTTCTGACAAATGTTTACGGTTTACCAATAGTCTCACATAATTAGTACCGTTTCCTCATAGTACAGTGCAACGTGATGTCCGAAATGGCTGACAAAATTAGGTACAAGCACGAAATATATACAAGACAATATATGGTATATGTATAGCTTGGAAATTGTGACCGTTGCTCGCTCGCTCCGCTCGCTCGTAAAAATCTAGTCCAACCCCACAACCGATCCGAAACGTTCGCAAATTTGAAATATGTCGCCATCATATCGAATAATGAACGCAAGATGGATTGGTTTTAGGATAGGCTATAATATCCGAGCGAGCGCAGCGAGCGAGAGACGCGTAAAGGTGTGTCATAAACCAAAGGTTTGGCACATACGGATATTGAAATATTCGCACCAGCCCGAGGAGCCGGAAGTATTTATCCTATTGCCTACCGACACATGTTTACAGTTTATGAATAGTTTCACATAAATAGTACTATGTCGTCATAGTACAGTGCAATGTGATGTCCGAAATGGCTGACAAAATTAGGTAATATCACGAAATATATGCAAGGCAATATATGGTATATGTATAGCTTGGAAATTGTGACCGTTGCTCGCTCGCTCCGCTCGCTCATAAAAATCTAGTCCAACCTCACAACCGATACGACACGTTCGCAAATTTGAAATATGTCGCCATCATATCGAATAATGAACGCAAGATGGATTGGTTTTAGGTTAGGCTATAGCATCCGAGCGAGCGCAGCGAGCGAGAGACGCGTAAAGGTGTGTCATAAACCAAAGGTTTGGCACATACGGAAATTGAAATATTCGCACCAGCCCGAGGAGCCGGAAGTCTTTATCCTATTGCTACTGACGAATGTTTACAGTTTACCAATAGTTTCACATAAATAGTACTATTTCCACATAGTACAGTATAATGTGATGTCCGAAATGGCTGACAAAATTAGGTAATAACACGAAATATATGCAAGGCAATATATGGTATTTGTATAGCTTTGATGTTGTGACCGTTGCTCGCTCGGTCCGCTCGCTCGTAAAAATCTAGTCCACCCTCACAACCGATCCGACACGTTCGCAAATTTGAAATATGTCGCCACCATATCGAATAATGAACGGAAGATGGATTGGTTTTAGGTTAGGCTATAGCTTTCGTGCGAGCGCAGCGGGCGAGAGACGCGTAAAGGTGTGTCACAAACCAACGGTTTGGCACATACGGACATTGAAATATTCGCACCAGCCCGAGGAGCCGGAAGTCTTTATCCTGTTGTCTACCGACACATGTTTACAGTTTACGAATAGTTTCACATAAATAGTACTATTTCCACATACTACGGTGCAATGTGATGTCCGAAATGGCTGACAAAATTAGGTACTAGCACGAAATATATGCAAGGCAATATATGGTATATGTATAGCTTGGAAATTGTGACGGTTGCTCGCTCGCTCCGCTCGCTCGTAAAAATCTAGCCCAACCTCACAACCGATCCGACACGTTCGCAAATTTGAAATATGTCGCCATCATATCGAATAATGAACGCAAGATGGATTGGTTTTAGGTTAGGCTATAGTTTTCGAGCGAGTGCCGCGAGCGAGAGACGCGTAAAGGTGTGTCATAAACCAACGGTTTGGCACATACGGACATTGAAATATTCGCACCAGCCCGAGGAGCCGGAAGTATTTATCCTATTGCCTTCTGACAAATGTTTACGGTTTACCAATAGTTTCACATAATTAGTACCGTTTCCTCATGGTACAGTGCAGCGTGATGTCCGAAATGGCTGACAAAATTAGGTACAAGCTCGAAATATATGCAAGACAATATATGGTATATGTATAGCTTGGAAATTGTGACCGTTGCTCGCTCGCTCCGCTCGCTCGTAAAAATCTAGTCCAACCTCACAACCGATCCGACACGTTCGCAAATTTGAAATATGTCGCCATCATATCGAATAATGAACGCAAGATGGCTTGGTTTTAGGTTAGGCTATAGTTTTCGAGCGAGCGCCGCGAGCGAGAGACGCGTAAAGGTGTGTCATAAACCAACGGTTTGGCACATACGGACATTGAAATATTCGCACCAGCCCGAGGAGCCGGAAGTATTTATCCTATTGCCTACCGACACATGTTTACAGTTTATGAATAGTTTCACATAAATAGTACTATTTCCTCATAGTACAGTGCAATGTGATGTCCGAAATGGCTGACAAAATTAGGTAATAACACGAAATATATGGAAGACAATATAAGGTTTATGTATAGCTTGGAAATTGTGACCGTTGCTCGCTCGCTCCGCTCGCTCGTAAAAATCTAGTCCAACCTCACAACCGATCCCACACGTTCGCAAATTTGAAATATGTCGCCACCATATCGAATAATGAACGGAAGATGGATTGGTTTTAGGTTAGGCTATAGTTTTCGAGCGAGCGCAGCGAGCGAGAGACACGTATAGGTGTGTCATAAACAAACGGTTTGGCACACACTGACATTGAAATATTCGCACCAGCCCGAGGAGCCGGAAGTCTTTATCCTATTGCCTTCTGACAAATGTTTACGGTTTACCAATAGTTTCACATAATTAGTACCGTTTCCTCATAGTACAGTGCAACGTGATGTCCGAAATGGCTGACAAAATTAGGTACAAGCATGAAATATATGCAAGACAATATATGGTATATGTATAGCTTGGAAATTGTGACCGCTGCTCGCTCGCTCCGCTCGCTCGTAAAAATCTAGTCCAACCCCACAACCGATCCGACACGTTCGCAAATTTGAAATATGTCGCCATCATATCGAATAATGAACGCAAGGTGGATTGGTTTTAGGTTAGGCTATAGTTTTCGAGCGAGCGCCGCGAGCCAGAGACGCGTATAGGTGTGTCATAAACCAACGGTTTGGCACATACGGACATTGAAATATTCGCACCAGCCCGAGGAGCCGGAAGCATTTATCCTATTGCCTACCGACACATGTTTACAGTTTATGAATAGTTTCACATAAATAGTACTATTTCCTCATAGTACAGTGCAATGTGATGTCCGAAATGGCTGACAAAATTAGGTAATAACACGAAATATATGGAAGGCAATATACGGTATATGTATAGCTTGGAAATTGTGACCGTTGCTCGCTAGCTCCGCTCGCTCGTAAAAATCTAGTCCAACCTCACAACCGATCCCACACGTTCGCAAATTTGAAATATGTCGCCACCATATCGAATAATGAACGGAAGATGGATTGGTTTTAGGTTAGGCTATGGCTTTCGTGCGAGCGCAGCGAACGAGAGACGCGTAAAGGTGTGTCACAAACCATCGGTTTGGCACATACGGACATTGATATATTCGCATCAGCCCGAGGAGCCGGAAGTCTTTATCCTATTGCCTTCTGACAAATGTTTACGGTTTACCAATAGTTTCACATAATTAGTACCGTTTCCTCATAGTACAGTGCAACGTGATGTCCGAAATGGCTGACAAAATTAGGTACAAGCACGAAATATATGCAAGACAATATATGGTATATGTATAGCTTGGAAATTGTGACCGTTGCTCGCTCGCTCCGCTCGCTCGTAAAAATCTAGTCCAACCCCACAACCGATCCGAAACGTTCGCAAATTTGAAATATGTCGCCATCATATCGAATAATGAACGGAAAATGGATTGGTTTTAGGTTAGGCTATAGTTTTCGAGCGAGCGCCGCGAGCCAGAGACGCGTATCGGTGTGTCATAAACCAACGGTTTGGCACATACGGACATTGAAATATTCGCACCAGCCCGAGGAGCCTGAAGTATTTATCTTATTGCCTACCGACACATGTTTACAGTTTATGAATAGTTTCACATAAATAGTACTATGTCCTCATAGTACAGTGCAATGTGATGTCCGAAATGGCTGACAAAATTAGGTAATAGCACGAAATATATGCAAGGCAATATATGGTATATGTATAGCTTGGAAATTGTGACCGTTGCTCGCTCGCTCCGCTCGCTCGTAAAAATCTAGCCCAACCTCACAACCGATCGGACACGTTCGCAAATTTGAAATATGTCGCCATCATATGAAATACTCAACGCAATATGGATTGGTTTTAGGTTAGGCTATAGTTTTCGAGCGAGCGCAGCGAGCGAGAGACGCGTAAAGGTGTGTCATAAACCAACGGTTTGGCACATACGGACATTGAAATATTCGCACCAGCCCGAGGAGCCGGAAGTCTTTATCCTGTTGTCTACCGACACATGTTTACAGTTTACGAATAGTTTCACATAAATAGTACTATTTCCACATAGTACAGTGCAATGTGATGTCCGAAATGGATGACAAAATTAGGTACTAGCACGAAATATATGCAAGGCAATATATGGTATATGTATAGCTGGGAAATTGTGACCGTTGCTCGCTCGCTCCGCTCGCTCGTAAAAATCTAGTCCAACCTCACAACCGATCCGACACGTTCGCAAATTTGAAATATGTCGCCATCATATGAAATACTCAACGCAATATGGATTGGTTTTAGGTTAGGCTATAGTTTTCGAGCGAGCGCAGCGAGCGTGAGTCGCGTAAAGGTGTGTCATAAACCAACGGTTTGGCACATACGGACATTGAAATATTCGCACCAGCCCGAGGAGCCGGAAGTCTTTATCCTATTGCTACTGACGAATGTTTACAGTTTACCAATAGTTTCACATAAATAGTACTATTTCCACATAGTACAGTACAATGTGATGTCCGAAATGGCTGACAAAATTAGGTAATAACACGAAATATATGCAAGGCAATATATGGTATTTGTATAGCTTTGATGTTGTGACCGTTGATCGCTCGCTCCGCTCGCTCGTAAAAATATAGTCCACCCTCACAACCGATCCGACACGTTCGCAAATTTGAAATATGTCGCCACCATATCGAATAATGAACGGAAGATGGATTGGTTTTAGGTTAGGCTATAGCTTTCGTGCGAGCGCAGCGAGCGAGAGACGCGTAAAGGTGTGTCACAAACCAACGGTTTGGCACATACGGACATTGAAATATTGGCACCAGCCCGAGGAGCCGGAAGTCTTTATCCTGTTGTCTACCGACACATGTTTACAGTTTACGAATAGTTTCACATAAATAGTACTATTTCCACATAGTACAGTGCAATGTGATGTCCGAAATGGATGACAAAATTAGGTACTAGCACGAAATATATGCAAGGCAATATATGGTATATGTATAGCTTGGAAATTGTGACCGTTGCTCGCTCGCTCCGCTCGCTCGTAAAAATCTAGTCCAACCTCACAACCGATCGGACACGTTCGCAAATTTGAAATATGTCGCCATCATATGAAATACTCAACTCAATATGGATTGGTTTTAGGTTAGGCTATAGTTTTCGAGCGAGCGCAGCGAGCGAGAGACGCGTAAAGGCGTGTCATAAACCAACGGTTTGGCACATACGGACATTGAAATATTCGCACCAGCCCGAGGAGCCGGAAGTCTTTATCCTATTGCTACTGACGAATGTTTACAGTTTACCAATAGTTTCACAGAAATAGTACTATTTCCACATAGTACAGTATAATGTGATGTCCGAAATGGCTGACAAAATTAGGTAATAACACGAAATATATGCAAGGCAATATATGGTATTTGTATAGCTTTGATGTTGTGACCGTTGCTCGCTCGCTCCGCTCGCTCGTAAAAATCTAGTCCACCCTCACAACCGATCCGACACGTTCGCAAATTTGAAATATGTCGCCACCATATCGAATAATCAACGGAAGATGGATTGGTTTTAGGTTAGGCTATAGCTTTCGTGCGAGCGCAGCGAGCGAGAGACGCGTAAAGGTGTGTCACAAACCAACGGTTTGGCACATACGGACATTGAAATATTCGCACCAGCCCGAGGAGCCGGAAGTCTTTATCCTGTTGTCTACCGACACATGTTTACAGTTTACGAATAGTTTCACATAAATAGTACTATTTCCACATAGTACAGTGCAATGTGATGTCCGAAATGGCTGACAAAATTAGGTACTAGCACGAAATATATGCAAGGCAATATATGGTATATGTATAGCTTGGAAATTGTGACGGTTGCTCGCTCGCTCCGCTCGCTCGTAAAAATCTAGCCCAACCTCACAACCGATCCGACACGTTCGCAAATTTGAAATATGTCGCCATCATATCGAATAATGAACGCAAGATGGATTAGTTTTAGGTTAGGCTATAGTTTTCGAGCGAGCGCAGCGAGCGAGAGACGCGTAAAGGTGTGTTATAAACCAACGGTTTGGCACATACCGACATTGAAATATTCGCACCAGCCCGATGAGCCGGAAGTATTTATCCTATTCCCTACCGACACATGTTTACAGTAAATGAATAGTTTCACATAAATAGTACCATTTCCACATAGTACAGTGCAATGTGATGTCCGAAATGGATGACAAAATTAGGTACTAGCACGAAATATATGCAAGGCAATATATGGTATATGTATAGCTTGGAAATTGTGACCGTTGCTCGCTCGCTCCGCTCGCTGGTAAAAATTTGGTCCAACCTCACAACCGATCGGACAAGTTCGCAAATTTGAAATATGTCGCCATCATATGAAATACTGAACGCAATATGGATTGGTTTTAGGTTAGGCTATAGCTTTCGTGCGAGCGCAGCGAGCGAGAGACGCGTAAAGGTGTGTTACAAACCAACGGTTTGGCACATACGGACATTGAAATATTCGCACCAGCCCGAGGATCCGGAAGTATTTATCCTGTTGCCTACCGACACATGTTTACAGTTTATGAATAGTTTCACATAAATTGTACTATTTCCACATAGTACAGTGCAATGTGATGTCCGAAATGGCTGACAAAGTTAGGTACTAGCACAAAATATATGCAAGGCAATATATGGTATATGTATAGCTTGGAAATTGTGACCGTTGCTCGCTCGCTCCGCTCGCTCGTAAAAATCTAGCCCAACCTCACAACCGATCGGACACGTTCGCAAATTTGAAATATGTCGCCATCATATGAAATACTCAACGCAATATGGATTGGTTTTAGGTTAGGCTATAGTTTTCGAGCGAGCGCAGCGAGCGAGAGACGCGTAAAGGTGTGTCATAAACCAACGGTTTGGCACATACGGACATTGAAATATTCGCACCAGCCCGAGGGGCCGGAAGTCTTTATCCTATTGCTACTGACGAATGTTTACAGTTTACCAATAGTTTCACATAAATAGTACTATTTCCACATAGTACAGTACAATGTGATGTCCGAAATAGCTGACAAAGTTAGGTACTAGCACGAAATATATGCAAGGCAATATATGGTATATGTATAGCTTGGAAATTGTGACCGTTGCTCGCTCGCTCCGCTCGCTCGTAAAAATCTAGTCCAACCTCACAACCGATCCGACACGTTCGCAAATTTGAAATATGTCGCCATCATATGAAATACTGAACGCAATATGGATTGGTTTTAGGTTAGGCTATAGCTTTCGTGCGAGCGCAGCGAGCGAGAGACGCGTAAAGGTGTGTCACAAACCAACGGTTTGGCACATACGGACATTGAAATATTCGCACCAGCCCGAGGAGCCGGAAGTCTTTATCCTATTGCCTACCGACACATGTTTACAGTTTATGAATAGCTTCACATAATTAGTACTATTTCCACATAGTACAGTGCAATGTGATGTCCGAAATGGCTGACAAAATTAGGTACTAACACGAAATATATGCAAGGCAATATATGGTATATGTATAGCTTGGAAATTGTGACCGTTGCTCGCTCGCTCCGCTCGCTCGTAAAAATCTAGTCCAACCTCACAACCGATCGGACACGTTCGCAAATTTGAAATATGTCGCCACCATATCGAATAATGAACGGAAGATGGATTGGTTTTAGGTTAGGCTATAGCTTTCGTGCGAGCGCAGCGAGCGAGAGACGCGTAAAGGTGTGTCACAAACCAACGGTTTGGCACATACGGACATTGAAATATTCGCACCAGCCCGAGGAGGCAGAAGTCTTTATCCTGTTGTCTACCGACACATGTTTACAGTTTACGAAAAGTTTCACATAAATAGTACTATTTCCACATAGTACAGCGCAATGTGATGTCCGAAATGGATGACAAAATTAGGTACTAGCACGAAATATATGCAAGGCAATATATGGTATATGTATAACTTGGAAATTGTGACCGTTGCGCGCTCGCTCCGCTCGCTCGTAAAAATCTAGTCCAACCTCACAACCGATCCGACACGTTCGCAAATTTGAAATATGTCGCCATCATATCGAATAATGAACGCAAGGTGGATTGGTTTTAGGTTAGGCTATAGTTTTCGAGCGAGCGCAGCGAGCGAGAGACGCGTAAAGGTGTGTCATAAACCAACGGTTTGGCACATACGGACATTGAAATATTCGCACTAGCCCGAAGAGCCGGAAGTCTTTATCCTGTTGTCTACCGACACATGTTTACAGTTTACGAATAGTTTCACATAAATAGTACTATTTCCACATAATACAGTGCAATGTGATGTCCGAAATGGATGACAAAATTAGGTACTAGCACGAAATATATGCAAGGCAATATATGGTATATGTATAGCTGGGAAATTGTGACCGTTGCTCGCTCGCTCCGCTCGCTCGTAAAAATCTAGTCCAACCTCACAACCGATCCGACACGTTCGCAAATTTGAAATATGTCGCCATCATATGAAATACTCAACGCAATATGGATTGGTTTTAGGTTAGGCTATAGTTTTCGAGCGAGCGCAGCGAGCGAGAGACGCGTAAAGGTGTGTCATAAACCAACGGTTTGGCACATACGGAAATTGAAATATTCGCACCAGCCCGAGGAGCCGGAAGTCTTTATCCTATTGCTACTGACGAATGTTTACAGTTTACCAATAGTTTCACATAAATAGTACTATTTCCACATAGTACAGTATAATGTGATGTCCGAAATGGCTGACAAAATTAGGTAATAACACGAAATATATGCAAGGCTATATATGGTATTTGTATAGCTTTGATGTTGTGACCGTTGCTCGCTCGGTCCGCTCGCTCGTAAAAATCTAGTCCACCCTCACAACCGATCCGACACGTTCGCAAATTTGAAATATGTAGCCACCATATCGAATAATGAACGGAAGATGGATTGGTTTTAGGTTAGGCTATAGCTTTCGTGCGAGCGCAGCGAGCGAGAGACGCGTAAAGGTGTGTCACAAACCAACGGTATGGCACATACGGACATTGAAATATTCGCACCAGCCCGAGGAGGCAGAAGTCTTTATCCTGTTGTCTACCGACACATGTTTACAGTTTACGAAAAGTTTCACATAAATAGTACTATTTCCACATAGTACAGCGCAATGTGATGTCCGAAATGGATGACAAAATTAGGTACTAGCACGAAATATATGCAAGGCAATATATGGTATATGTATAACTTGGAAATTGTGACCGTTGCGCGCTCGCTCCGCTCGCTCGTAAAAATCTAGTCCAACCTCACAACCGATCCGACACGTTCGCAAATTTGAAATATGTCGCCATCATATCGAATAATGAACGCAAGGTGGATTGGTTTTAGGTTAGGCTATAGTTTTCGAGCGAGCGCAGCGAGCGAGAGACGCGTAAAGGTGTGTCATAAACCAACGGTTTGGCACATACGGACATTGAAATATTCGCACTAGCCCGAAGAGCCGGAAGTCTTTATCCTGTTGTCTACCGACACATGTTTACAGTTTACGAATAGTTTCACATAAATAGTACTATTTCCACATAATACAGTGCAATGTGATGTCCGAAATGGATGACAAAATTAGGTACTAGCACGAAATATATGCAAGGCAATATATGGTATATGTATAGCTGGGAAATTGTGACCGTTGCTCGCTCGCTCCGCTCGCTCGTAAAAATCTAGTCCAACCTCACAACCGATCCGACACGTTCGCAAATTTGAAATATGTCGCCATCATATGAAATACTCAACGCAATATGGATTGGTTTTAGGTTAGGTTATAGTTTTCGAGCGAGCGCAGCGAGCGAGAGTCGCGTAAAGGTGTGTCATAAACCAACGGTTTGGCACATACGGAAATTGAAATATTCGCACCAGCCCGAGGAGCCGGAAGTCTTTATCCTATTGCTACTGACGAATGTTTACAGTTTACCAATAGTTTCACATAAATAGTACTATTTCCACATAGTACAGTATAATGTGATGTCCGAAATGGCTGACAAAATTAGGTAATAACACGAAATATATGCAAGGCAATATATGGTATTT
Organism: Bombus affinis; assembly: GCF_024516045.1. Lineage (NCBI taxonomy): Eukaryota > Metazoa > Arthropoda > Insecta > Hymenoptera > Apidae > Bombus > Bombus affinis. Next base: position 123,714 of record NW_026109005.1, on the reverse strand, counting down.
GTATAGCTTTGATGTTGTGACCGTTGCTCGCTCGGTCCGCTCGCTCGTAAAAATCTAGTCCACCCTCACAACCGATCCGACACGTTCGCAAATTTGAAATATGTCGCCACCATATCGAATAATGAACGGAAGATGGATTGGTTTTAGGTTAGGCTATAGCTTTCGTGCGAGCGCAGCGAGCGAGAGACGCGTAAAGGTGTGTCACAAACCAACGGTTTGGCACATACGGACATTGAAATATTCGCACCAGCCCGAGGAGCCGGAAGTCTTTATCCTGTTGTCTACCGACACATGTTTACAGTTTACGAATAGTTTCACATAAATAGTACTATTTCCACATACTACGGTGCAATGTGATGTCCGAAATGGCTGACAAAATTAGGTACTAGCACGAAATATATGCAAGGCAATATATGGTATATGTATAGCTTGGAAATTGTGACGGTTGCTCGCTCGCTCCGCTCGCTCGTAAAAATCTAGCCCAACCTCACAACCGATCCGACACGTTCGCAAATTTGAAATATGTCGCCATCATATCGAATAATGAACGCAAGATGGATTAGTTTTAGGTTAGGCTATAGTTTTCGAGCGAGCGCAGCGAGCGAGAGACGCGTAAAGGTGTGTTATAAACCAACGGTTTGGCACATACCGACATTGAAATATTCGCACCAGCCCGATGAGCCGGAAGTATTTATCCTATTGCCTACCGACACATGTTTACAGTAAATGAATAGTTTCACATAAATAGTACCATTTCCACATAGTACAGTGCAATGTGATGTCCGAAATGGATGACAAAATTAGGTACTAGCACGAAATATATGCAAGGCAATATATGGTATATGTATAGCTTGGAAATTGTGACCGTTGCTCGCTCGCTCCGCTCGCTCGTAAAAATTTGGTCCAACTTCACAACCGATCGGACAAGTTCGCAAATTTGAAATATGTCGCCATCATATGAAATACTGAACGCAATATGGATTGGTTTTAGGTTAGGCTATAGCTTTCGTGCGAGCGCAGCGAGCGAGAGACGCGTAAAGGTGTGTTACAAACCAACGGTTTGGCACATACGGACATTGAAATATTCGCACCAGCCCGAGGATCCGGAAGTCTTTATCCTATTGCTACTGACGAATGTTTACAGTTTACCAATAGTTTCACATAAATAGTACTATTTCCACATAGTACAGTACAATGTGATGTCCGAAATGGCTGACAAAGTTAGGTACTAGCACGAAATATATGCAAGGCAATATATGGTATATGTATAGCTTGGAAATTGTGACCGTTGCTCGCTCGCTCCGCTCGCTCGTAAAAATCTAGTCCAACCTCACAACCGATCCGACACGTTCGCAAATTTGAAATATGTCGCCATCATATGAAATACTCAACGCAATATGGATTGGTTTTAGGTTAGGCTATAGCCTTCGTGCGAGCGCAGCGAGCGAGAGACGCGTAAAGGTGTGTCACAAACCAACGGTTTGGCACATACGGACATTGAAATATTCGCACCAGCCCGAGGAGCCGGAAGTCTTTATCCTATTGCCTTCTGACAAATGTTTACGGTTTACCAATAGTCTCACATAATTAGTACCGTTTCCTCATAGTACAGTGCAACGTGATGTCCGAAATGGCTGACAAAATTAGGTACAAGCACGAAATATATACAAGACAATATATGGTATATGTATAGCTTGGAAATTGTGACCGTTGCTCGCTCGCTCCGCTCGCTCGTAAAAATCTAGTCCAACCCCACAACCGATCCGAAACGTTCGCAAATTTGAAATATGTCGCCATCATATCGAATAATGAACGCAAGATGGATTGGTTTTAGGTTAGGCTATAATATCCGAGCGAGCGCAGCGAGCGAGAGACGCGTAAAGGTGTGTCATAAACCAAAGGTTTGGCACATACGGATATTGAAATATTCGCACCAGCCCGAGGAGCCGGAAGTATTTATCCTATTGCCTACCGACACATGTTTACAGTTTATGAATAGTTTCACATAAATAGTACTATTTCCTCATAGTACAGTGCAATGTGATGTCCGAAATGGCTGACAAAATTAGGTAATAGCACGAAATATATGGAAGGCAATATAAGGTATATGTATAGCTTGGAAATTGTGACCGTTGCTCGCTCGCTCCGCTCGCTCGTAAAAATCTAGTCCAACCTCACAACCGATCCGACACGTTCGCAAATTTGAAATATGTCGCCACCATTTCGAATAATGAACGGAAGATGGATTGGTTTTAGGTTAGGCTATAGCTTTCGTGCGAGCGCAGCGAACGAGAGACGCGTAAAGGTGTGTCACAAACCAACGGTTTGGCACATACGGACATTGAAATATTCGCACCAGCCCGAGGAGCCGGAAGTCTTTATCCTATTGCCTTCTGACAAATGTTTACGGTTTACCAATAGTTTCACATAATTAGTACCGTTTCCTCATAGTACAGTGCAGCGTGATGTCCGAAATGGCTGACAAAATTAGGTAATAACACGAAATATATGGAAGGCAATATAAGGTATATGTATAGCTTGGACATTGTGACCGTTGCTCGCTCGCTCCGCTCGCTCGTAAAAATCTAGCCCAACCTCACAACCGATCCTACACATTCGCAAATTTGAAATATGTCGCCAACATATCGAATAGTGAACGGAAGATGGATTGGTTTTAGGTTCGGCTATAGCTTTCGTGCGAGCGCAGCGAACGAGAGACGCGTAAAGGTGTGTCACAAACCAACGGTTTGGCACATACGGACATTGAAATATTCGCACCAGCCCGAGGAGCCGGAAGTCTTTATCCTATTGCCTTCTGACAAATGTTTACGGTTTACCAATAGTTTCACATAATTAGTACCGTTTCCTCATAGTACAGTGCAACGTGATGTCCGAAATGGCGGACAAAATTAGGTACAAGCACGAAATATATGCAAGACAATATATGGTATATGTATAGCTTGGAAATTGTGACCGTTGCTCGCTCGCTCCGCTCGCTCGTAAAAATCTAGTCCAACCTCACAACCGATCCCACACATTCGCAAATTTGAAATATGTCGCCACCATATCGAATAATGAACGGAAGATGGATTGGTTTTAGGTTAGGCTATAGCTTTCGTGCGAGCGCCGCGAGCGAGAGACGCGTAAAGGTGTGTCATAAACCAACGGTTTGGCACATACGGACATTGAAATATTCGCACCAGCCCGAGGGGCCGGAAGTATTTATCCTATTGCCTACCGACACATGTTTACAGTTTATGAATAGTTTCACATAAATAGTACTATGTCGTCATAGTACAGTGCAATGTGATGTCCGAAATGGCTGACAAAATTAGGTAATAACACGAAATATATGCAAGGCAATATATGGTATATGTATAGCTTGGAAATTGTGACCGTTGCTCGCTCGCTCCGCTCGCTCGTAAAAATCTAGTCCAACCTCACAACCGATACGACACGTTCGCAAATTTGAAATATGTCGCCATCATATCGAATAATGAACGCAAGATGGATTGGTTTTAGGTTAGGCTATAGTATCCGAGCGAGCGCAGCGAGCGAGAGACGCGTAAAGGTGTGTCATAAACCAAAGGTTTGGCACATACGGATATTGAAATATTCGCACCAGCCCGAGGAGCCGGAAGTATTTATCCTATTGCCTACCGACACATGTTTACAGTTTATGAATAGTTTCACATAAATAGTACTATTTCCTCATAGTACAGTGCAATGTGATGTCCGAAATGGCTGACAAAATTAGGTAATAACACGAAATATATGGAAGGCAATATAAGGTATATGTATAGTTTGGAAATTGTGACCGTTGCTCGCTCGCTCCGCTCGCTCGTAAAAATCTAGTCCAAGCTCACAACCGATCCGACACGTTCGCAAATTTGAAATATGTCGCCACCATATCGAATAATGAACGGAAGATGGATTGGTTTTAGGTTAGGCTATATCTTTCGCGCGAGCGCAGCGAACGAGAGACGCGTAAAGGTGTGTCACAAACCAACGGTTTGGCACATACGGACATTGAAATATTCGCACCAGCCCGAGGAGCCGGAAGTCTTTATCCTATTGCCTTCTGACAAATGTTTACGGTTTACCAATAGTTTCACATAATTAGTACCGTTTCCTCATAGTACAGTGCAGCGTGATGTCCGAAATGGCTGACAAAATTAGGTACAAGCTCGAAATATATGCAAGACAATATATGGTATATGTATAGCTTGGAAATTGTGACCGTTGCTCGCTCGCTCCGCTCGCTCGTAAAAATCTAGTCCAACCTCACAACCGATCCGACACGTTCGCAAATTTGAAATATGTCGCCATCATATCGAATAATGAACGCAAGATGGATTGGTTTTAGGTTAGGCTATAGTTTTCGAGCGAGCGCCGCGAGCCAGAGACGCGTATCGGTGTGTCATAAACCAACGGTTTGGCACATACGGACATTGAAATATTCGCACCAGCCCGAGGAGCCGGAAGTATTTATCTTATTGCCTACCGACACATGTTTAGAGTTTATGAATAGTTTCACATAAATAGCACTATTTCCACATAGTACAATGCAACGTGATGTCCGAAATGGCTGACAGAATTAGGTAATAACACGAAATATATGGAAGGCAATATAAGGTATATGTATAGCTTGGAAATTGTGACCGTTGCTCGCTAGCTCCGCTCGCTCGTAAAAATCTAGTCCAACCTCACAACCGATCCCACACGTTCGCAAATTTGAAATATGTCGCCACCATATCGAATAATGAACGGAAGATGGATTGGTTTTAGGTTAGGCTATGGCTTTCGTGCGAGCGCAGCGAACGAGAGACGCGTAAAGGTGTGTCACAAACCATCGGTTTGGCACATACGGACATTGATATATTCGCATCAGCCCGAGGAGCCGGAAGTCTTTATCCTATTGCCTTCTGACAAATGTTTACGGTTTACCAATAGTTTCACATAATTAGTACCGTTTCCTCATAGTACAGTGCAACGTGATGTCCGAAATGGCTGACAAAATTAGGTACAAGCATGAAATATATGCAAGACAATATATGGTATATGTATAGCTTGGAAATTGTGACCGCTGCTCGCTCGCTCCGCTCGCTCGTAAAAATCTAGTCCAACCCCACAACCGATCCGAAACGTTCGCAAATTTGAAATATGTCGCCATCATATCGAATAATGAACGGAAGATGGATTGGTTTTAGGTTAGGCTATAGTTTTCGAGCGAGCGCAGCGAGCGAGAGACGCGTAAAGGTGTGTCACAAACCATCGGTTTGGCACATACGGACATTGATATATTCGCACCAGCCCGAGGAGCCGGAAGTCTTTATCCTATTGCCTTCTGACAAATGTTTACGGTATACCAATAGTTTCACATAATTAGTACCGTTTCCTCATAGTACAGTGCAACGTGATGTCCGAAATGGCTGACAAAATTAGGTACAAGCACGAAATATATGCAAGACAATATATGGTATATGTATAGCTTGGAAATTGTGACCGTTGCTCGCTCGCTCCGCTCGCTAGTAAAAATCTAGTCCAACCCCACAACCGATCCGACACGTTCGCAAATTTGAATTATATCGCCATCATATCGAATAATGAACGCAAGATGGATTGGTTTTAGGTTAGGCTATAGTTTTCGAGCGTGCGCAGCGAGCGAGAGACGCGTATAGGTGTGTCATAAACCAACGGTTTGGCACATACGGACATTGAAATATTCGCACCAGCCCGAGGAGCCGGAAGTATTTATCCTATTGCCTACCGACACATGTCTACAGTTTATGAATAGTTTCACATAAATAGTACTATTTCCACATAGTACAGTGCAATGTGATGTCCGAAATGGCTGACAAAATTAGGTAATAACACGAAATATATGGAAGGCAATATAAGGTATATGTATAGCGTGGAAATTGTGACTGTTGCTCGCTCGCTCCGCTCGCTCGTAAAAATCTAGTCCAACCCCACAACCGATCCGACACGTTCGCAAATTTGAAATATGTCGCCATCATATCGAATAATGAACGCAAGATGGATTGGTTTTAGGTTAGGCTATAGTTTTCGAGCGAGCGCAGCGAGCGAGAGACGCGTATAGGTGTGTCATAAACCAACGGTTTGGCACATACGGACATTGAAATATTCGCACCAGCCCGAGGAGCCGGAAGTATTTATCCTATTGCCTACCGACACATGTTTACAGTTTATGAATAGTTTCACATAAATAGTACTATTTCCTCATAGTACAGTGCAATGTGATGTCCGAAATGGCTGACAAAATTAGGTAATAACACGAAATATATGGAAGGCAATATAAGGTATATGTATAGCTTGGAAATTGTGACTGTTGCTCGCTCGCTCCGCTCGCTCGTAAAAATCTAGTCCAACCCCACAACCGATCCGACACGTTCGCAAATTTGAAATATGTCGCCATCATATCGAATAATGAACGCAAGATGGATTGGTTTTAGGTTAGGCTATAGTTTTCGAGCGAGCGCAGCGAGCGAGAGACGCGTATAGGTGTGTCATAAACCAACGGTTTGGCACATACGGACATTGAAATATTCGCACCAGCCCAAGGAGCCGGAAGTATTTATCCTATTGCCTACCGACACATGTTTACAGTTTATGAATAGTTTCACATAATTAGTACCGTTTCCTCATAGTACAGTGCAACGTGATGTCCGAAATGGCTGACAAAATTAGGTACAAGCACGAAATATATGCAAGACAATATATGGTATATGTATAGCTTGGAAATTGTGACCGTTGCTCGCTCGCTCCGCTCGCTCGTAAAAATTTAGTCCAACCCCACAACCGATCCGACACGTTCGCAAATTTGAAATATGTCGCCATCATATCGAATAATGAACGCAAGATGGATTGGTTTTAGGTTAGGCTATAGTTTTCGAGCGAGCGCCGCGATCGAGAGACGCGTATAGGTGTGTCATAAACCAACGGTTTGGCACATACGGACATTGAAATATTCGCACCAGCCCGAGGAGCCGGAAGTATTTATCCTATTGCCTACCGACACATGTTTACAGTTTATGAATAGTTTCACATAAATAGTACTATTTCCACATAGTACAATGCAATGTGATGTCCGAAATGGCTGACAAAATTAGGTACAAGCACGAAATATATGCAAGACAATATATGGTATATGTATAGCTTGGAAATTGTGACCGTTGCTCGCTCGCTCCGCTCGCTCGTAAAAATTTAGTCCAACCCCACAACCGATCCGACACGTTCGCAAATTTGAAATATGTCGCCATCATATCGAATAATGAACGCAAGATGGATTGGTTTTAGGTTAGGCTATAGTTTTCGAGCGAGCGCAGCGAGCGAGAGACGCTATAGGTGTGTCATAAACCAACGGTTTGGCACATACGGACATTGAAATATTCGCACCAGCCCAAGGAGCCGGAAGTATTTATCCTATTGCCTACCGACACATGTTTACAGTTTATGAATAGTTTCACATAAATAGTACTATTTCCTCATAGTACAGTGCAATGTGATGTCCGAAATGGCTGACAAAATTAGGTAATAACACGAAATATATGGAAGGCAATATAAGGTATATGTATAGCTTGGAAATTGTTACCGTTGCTCGCTCGCTCCGCTCGCTCGAAAAAATCTAGTCCAACCTCACAACCGATCCGACACGTTCGCAAATTTGAAATATGTCGCCATCATATCGAATAATGAGCGCAAGATGGATTGGTTTTAGGTTAGGCTATAGTTTTCGAGCGTGCGCCGCGAGCGAGAGACGCGTAAAGGTGTGTCATAAACCAACGGTTTGGCACATACGGACATTGAAATATTCGCAACAGCCCGAGGAGCCGGAAGTATTTATCCTATTGCCTACCGACACATGTTTACAGTTTATGAATAGTTTCACATAAATAGTACTCCTTCCTCATAGTACAGTGCAATGTGATGTCCGAAATGGCTGACAAAATTAGGTAATAACACGATATATATGGAAGGGAATATAAGTTATATGTATAGCTTGGAAATTGTGACCGTTGCTCGCTCGCTCCGCTCGCTCGTAAAAATCTTGTCCAACCTCACAACCGAACCCACACGTTCGCAAATTTGAAATATGTCGCCACCATATCGAATAATGAAAGGAAGATGGATTGGTTTTAGGTTAGGCTATAGCTTTCGTGCGAGCGCAAAGAACGAGAGACGCGTAAAGGTGTGTCACAAACCATCGGTTTGGCACATACGGACATTGATATATTCGCACCAGCCCGAGGAGCCGGAAGTCTTTATCCTATTGCCTTCTGACAAATGTTTACGGTTTACCAATAGTTTCACATAATTAGTACCGCTTCCTCATAGTACAGTGCAACGTGATGTCCGAAATGGCTGACAAAATTAGGTACAAGCACGAAATATATGCAAGACAATATATGGTATATGTATAGCTTGGAAATTGTGACCGTTGCTCGCTCGCTCCGCTCGCTCGTAAAAATCTAGTCCAACCCCACAACCGATCCGACACGTTCGCAAATTTGAAATATGTCGCCATCATATCGAATAATGAACGCAAGATGGATAGGTTTTAGGTTAGGCTATAGTTTTCGAGCGTGCGCAGCGAGCGAGAGACGCGTATAGGTGTGTCATAAACCAACGGTTTGGCACATACGGACATTGAAATATTCGCACCAGCCCGAGGAGCCGGAAGTATTTATCCTATTGCCTACCGACACATGTTTACAGTTTATGAATAGTTTCACATAAATAGTACTATTTCCACATAGTACAATGCAATGTGATGTCCGAAATGGCTGACAAAATTAGGTACAAGCACGAAATATATGCAAGACAATATATGGTATATGTATAGCTTGGAAATTGTGACCGTTGCTCGCTCGCTCCGCTCGCTCGTAAAAATCTAGTCCAACCCCACAACCGATCCGACACGTTCGCAAATTTGAAATATGTCGCCATCATATCGATTAATGAACGCAAGATGGATTGGTTTTAGGTTAGGCTATAGTATTCGAGCGAGCGCAGCGAGCGAGAGACGCGTATAGGTGTGTCATAAACCAACGGTTTGGCACATACGGACATTGAAATATTCGCACCAGCCCGAGGAGCCGGAAGTCTTTATCCTATTGCCTTCTGACAAATGTTTACGGTTTACCAATAGTTTCACATAATTAGTACCGTTTCCTCATAGTACAATGCAATGTGATGTCCGAAATGGCTGACAAAATTAGGTAATAACACGACATATATGCAAGGCAATATAAGGTGTATGTATAGGTTGGAAATTGTGATCGTTGCTCGCTCGCTCCGCTGGCTCGAAAAAATCTAGTCCACCCTCACAACCGATCCGAAACGTTCGCAAATTTGAAATATGTCGCCATCATATCGAATAATGAACGCAAGATGGATTGGTTTTAGGTTAGGCTATAGTTTTCGAGCGAGCGCCGCGATCGAGAGACGCGTATAGGTGTGTCATAAACCAACGGTTTGGCACATACGGACATTGAAATATTCGCACCAGCCCGAGGAGCCGGAAGTATTTATCCTATTGCCTACCGACACATGTTTACAGTTTATGAATAGTTTCACATAAATAGTACTATTTCCACATAGTACAATGCAATGTGATGTCCGAAATGGCTGACAAAATTAGGTACAAGCACGAAATATATGCAAGACAATATATGGTATATGTATAGCTTGGAAATTGTGACCGTTGCTCGCTCGCTCCGCTCGCTCGTAAAAATTTAGTCCAACCCCACAACCGATCCGACACGTTCGCAAATTTGAAATATGTCGCCATCATATCGAATAATGAACGCAAGATGGATTGGTTTTAGGTTAGGCTATAGTTTTCGAGCGAGCGCAGCGAGCGAGAGACGCTATAGGTGTGTCATAAACCAACGGTTTGGCACATACGGACATTGAAATATTCGCACCAGCCCAAGGAGCCGGAAGTATTTATCCTATTGCCTACCGACACATGTTTACAGTTTATGAATAGTTTCACATAAATAGTACTATTTCCTCATAGTACAGTGCAATGTGATGTCCGAAATGGCTGACAAAATTAGGTAATAACACGAAATATATGGAAGGCAATATAAGGTATATGTATAGCTTGGAAATTGTTACCGTTGCTCGCTCGCTCCGCTCGCTCGAAAAAATCTAGTCCAACCTCACAACCGATCCGACACGTTCGCAAATTTGAAATATGTCGCCATCATATCGAATAATGAGCGCAAGATGGATTGGTTTTAGGTTAGGCTATAGTTTTCGAGCGTGCGCCGCGAGCGAGAGACGCGTAAAGGTGTGTCATAAACCAACGGTTTGGCACATACGGACATTGAAATATTCGCAACAGCCCGAGGAGCCGGAAGTATTTATCCTATTGCCTACCGACACATGTTTACAGTTTATGAATAGTTTCACATAAATAGTACTCCTTCCTCATAGTACAGTGCAATGTGATGTCCGAAATGGCTGACAAAATTAGGTAATAACACGATATATATGGAAGGGAATATAAGTTATATGTATAGCTTGGAAATTGTGACCGTTGCTCGCTCGCTCCGCTCGCTCGTAAAAATCTTGTCCAACCTCACAACCGATCCCACACGTTCGCAAATTTGAAACATGTCACCACCATATCGAATAATGAACGGAAGATGGATTGGTTTTAGGTTAGGCTATAGCTTTCGTGCGAGCGCAGCGAACGAGAGACGCGTAAAGGTGTGTCACAAACCATCGGTTTGGCACATACGGACATTGATATATTCGCACCAGCCCGAGGAGCCGGAAGTCTTTATCCTATTGCCTTCTGACAAATGTTTACGGTTTACCAATAGTTTCACATAATTAGTACCGTTTCCTCATAGTACAGTGCAACGTGATGTCCGAAATGGCTGACAAAATTAGGTACAAGCACGAAATATATGCAAGACAATATATGGTATATGTATAGCTTGGAAATTGTGACCGTTGCTCGCTCGCTCCGCTCGCTCGTAAAAATCTAGTCCAACCCCACAACCGATCCGACACGTTCGCAAATTTGAAATATGTCGCCATCATATCGAATAATGAACGCAAGATGGATTGGTTTTAGGATAGGCTATAGTTTTCGAGCGAGCGCAGCGAGCGAGAGACGCGTATAGGTGTGTCATAAACCAACGGTTTGGCACATACGGACATTGAAATATTCGCACCAGCCCGAGGAGTCGGAAGTATTTATCCTATTGCCTACCGACACATGTTTACAGTTTATGAATAGTTTCACATAAATAGTACTATTTCCTCATAGTACAGTGCAATGTGATGTCCGAAATGGCTGACAAAATTAGGTAATAACACGAAATATATGGAAGGCAATATAAGGTATATGTATAGCTTGGAAATTGTGACCGTTGCTCGCTCGCTCCGCTCGCTCGAAAAAATCTAGTCCAACCTCACAACCGTTCCGACACGTTCGCAAATTTGAAATATGTCGCCATCATATCGAATAATGAGTGCAAGATGGATTGGTTTTAGGTTAGGCTATAGTTTTCGAGCGTGCGCCGCGAGCGAGAGACGCGTAAAGGTGTGTCATAAACCAACGGTTTGGCACATACGGACATTGAAATATTCGCACCAGCCCGAGGAGCCAGAAGTATTTATCCTATTGCCTTCTGACAAATGTTTACGGTTTACCAATAGTTTCACATAATTAGTACCGCTTCCTCATAGTACAGTGCAACGTGATGTCCGAAATGGCTGACAAAATTAGGTACAAGCACGAAATATATGCAAGACAATATATGGTATATGTATAGCTTGGAAATTGTGACCGTTGCTCGCTCGCTCCGCTCGCTCGTAAAAATCTAGTCCAACCCCACAACCGATCCGACACGTTCGCAAATTTGAAATATGTCGCCATCATATCGAATAATGAACGCAAGATGGATAGGTTTTAGTTTAGGCTATAGTTTTCGAGCGTGCGCAGCGAGCGAGAGACGCGTATAGGTGTGTCATAAACCAACGGTTTGGCACATACGGACATTGAAATATTCGCACCAGCCCGAGGAGCCGGAAGTATTTATCCTATTGCCTACCGACACATGTCTACAGTTTTCAATAGTTTCACATAAATAGTACTATTTCCTCATAGTACAGTGCAATGTGATGTCCGAAATGGCTGACAAAATTAGGTAATAACACGAAATATATGGAAGGCAATATAAGGTATATGTATAGCTTGGAAATTGTGACCGTCGCTCGCTCGCTCCGCTCGCTCGTAAAAATCTAGTCCAACCTCACAACCGATCCCACACGTTCGCAAATTTGAAATATGTCGCCACCATATCGAATAATGAACGGAACATGGATTGGTTTCAGGTTAGGCTATAGCTTTCGTGCGAGCGCAGCGTACGATAGACGCGTAAAGGTGTGTCACAAACCAACGGTTTGGCACATACGGACATTGAAATATTCGCACCAGCCCGAGGAGCCGGAAGTCTTTATCCTATTGCCTTCTGACAAATGCTTACGGTTTACCAATAGTTTCACATAATTAGTAACGTTTCCTCATAGTACAGTGCAACGTGATGTCCGAAATGGCTGACAAAATTAGGTACAAGCACGAAATATATGCAAGACAATATATGGTATATGTATAGCTTGGAAATTGTGGCCGTTGCTCGCTCGCTCCGCTCGCTCGTAAAAATCTAGTCCAACCCCACAAACGATCCGACACGTTCGCAAATTTGAAACATGTCGCCATCATATCGAATAATGAACGCAAGATGGATTGGTTTTAGGTTAGGCTATAGTTTTCGAGCGAGCGCCGCGATCGAGAGACGCGTATAGGTGTGTCATAAACCAACGGTTTGGCACATACGGACATTGAAATATTCGCACCAGCCCGCGGAGCCGGAAGTATTTATCCTATTGCCTACCGACACATGTTTACAGTTTATGAATAGTTTCACATAAATAGTACTATTTCCACATAGTACAATGCAATGTGATGTCCGAAATGGCTGACAAAATTAGGTACAAGCACGAAATATATGCAAGACAATATATGGTATATGTATAGCTTGGAAATTGTGACCGTTGCTCGCTCGCTCCGCTCGCTCGTAAAAATCTAGTCCAACCCCACAACCGATCCGACACGTTCGCAAATTTGAAATATGTCGCCATCATATCGATTAATGAACGCAAGATGGATTGGTTTTAGGTTAGGCTATAGTTTTCGAGCGAGCGCAGCGAGCGAGAGACGCGTATAGGTGTGTCATAAACCAACGGTTTGGCACATACGGACATTGAAATATTCGCACAAGCCCGAGGAGCCGGAAGTATTTATCCTATTGCCTACCGACACATGTCTACAGTTTATGAATAGTTTCACATAAATAGTACTATTTCCTCATAGTACAGTGCAATGTGATGTCCGAAATGGCTGACAAAATTAGGTAATAACACGAAATATATGGAAGGCAATATAAGGTATATGTATAGCTTGGAAATTGTGACCGTTGCTCGCTCGCTCCGCTCGCTCGTAAAAATCTAGTCCAACCCCACAACCGATCCGACACGTTCGCAAATTTGAAACATGTCGCCACCATATCGAATAATGAACGCAAGATGGATTGGTTTTAGGTTAGGCTATAGTTTTCGAGCGAGCGCCGCGAGCGAGAGACGCGTATAGGTGTGTCACAAACCAACGGTTTGGCACATACGGACATTGAAATATTCGCACCAGCCCGAGGAGCCGGAAGTATTTATCCTATTGCCTACCGACACATGTTTACAGTTTATGAATAGTTTCACATAAATAGTACTATTTCCACATAGTACAATGCAATGTGATGTCCGAAATGGCTGACAATATTAGGTACAAGCACGAAATATATGCAAGACAATATATGGTATATGTATAGCTTGGAAATTGTGACCGTTGCTCGCTCGCTCCGCTCGCTCGTAAAAATCTAGTCCAACCCCACAACCGATCCCACACGTTCGCAAATTTGAAATATCTCGCCACCATATCGAATAATGAGCGCAAGATGGATTGGTTTTAGGTTAGGCTATAGTTTTCGAGCGTGCGCCGCGACCGAGAGACGCGTAAAGGTGTGTCATAAACCAACGGTTTGCCACATACGGACATTGAAATATTCGCAACAGCCCGAGGATCCGGAAGTATTTATCCTATTGCCTGCCGACACATGTTTACAGTTTATGAATAGTTTCACATAAATAGTACTCCTTCCTCATAGTACAGTGCAATGTGATGTTCGAAATGGCTGACAAAATTAGGTAATAACACGAAATATATGGAAGGCAATACAAGGTATATGTATAGCTTGGAAATTGTGACCGTTGCTCGCTCGCTCCGCTCGCTCGTAAAAATCTAGTCCAACCCCACAACCGATCCCACACGTTCGCAAATGTGAAATATGTCGCCACCATATCGAATAATGAACGCAAGATGGATTGGTTTAGGTTAGGCTATAGTTTTCGAGCGAGCGCCGCGAGCGAGAGACGCGTATAGGTGTGTCATAAACCAACGGTTTGGCACATACGGACATTGAAATATTCGCACCAGCCCGAGGAGCCGGAAGTATTTATCCTATTGCCTGCCGACACATGTTTACAGTTTATGAATTGTTTCACATAAATAGTACTATTTCCTCATAGTACAGTGCAATGTGATGTCCGAAATGGCTGACAAAATTAGGTAATAACACGAAATATATGGAAGGCAATATAAGGTATATGTATAGCTTGGAAATTGTGACCGTTGCTCGCTCGCTCCGCTCGCTCGTAAAAATCGAGTCCAACCCCACAACCGATCCCACACGTTCGCAAATTTGAAATATGTCGCCACCATATCGAATAATGAACGCAAGATGGATTGGTTTTAGGTTAGGCTATAGTTTCCGAGCGAGCGCCGCGAGCGAGAGACGCGTATAGGTGTGTCATAAACCAACGGTTTGGCACATACGGACATTGAAATATTCGCACCAGCCCGAGGAGCCGGAAGTCTTTATCCTATTGCCTTCTGACAAATGTTTACGGTTTACCAATAGTTTCACATAATTAGTACCGTTTCCTCATAGTACAGTGCAACGTGATGTCCGAAATGGCTGACAAAATTAGGTAATAACACGAAATATATGGAAGGCAATATAAGGTATATGTATAGCTTGGAAATTGTGACCGTTGCTCGCTCGCTCCGCTCGCTCGTAAAAATCTAGTCCAACCCCACAACCGATCCGACACGTTCGCAAATTTGAAATATGTCGCCATCATATCGAATAATGAACGCAAGATGGATTGGTTTTAGGTTAGGCTATAGTTTTCGAGCGTGCGCAGCGAGCGAGAGACGCGTATAGGTGTGTCATAAACCAACGGTTTGGCACATACGGACATTGAAATATTCGCACCAGCCCGAGGAGCCGGAAGTATTTATCCTATTGCCTACCGACACATGTCTACAGTTTATGAATAGTTTCACATAAATAGTACTATTTCCTCATTGTACAGTGCAATGTGATGTCCGAAATGGCTGACAAAATAAGGTAATAACACGAAATATATGGAGGGCAATATAAGGTATATGTATAGCTTGGAAATTGTGACCGCTGCTCGCTCGCTCCGCTCGCTCGTAAAAATCTAGTCCAACCTCACAACCGATCCCACACGTTCGCAAATTTGAAATATGTCGCCACCATATCGAATAATGAACGCAAGATGCATTGGTTTTAGGTTAGGCTATAGCTTTCGTGCGAGTGCAGCGAGCGAGAGACACGTATAGGTGTGTCATAAACAAACGGTTTGGCACACACGGACATTGAAATATTCGCACCAGCCCGAGGAGCCGGAAGTCCTTATCCTATTGCCTTCTGACAAATGTTTACGGTTTACCAATAGTTTCACATAATTAGTACCGTTTCCTCATAGTACAGTGTAACGTGATGTCCGAAATGGCTGACAAAATTAGGTACAAGCAAGAAATATATGCAAGACAATATATGGTATATGTATAGCTTGGAAATTGTGACCGCTGCTCGCTCGCTCCGCTCGCTCGTAAAAATCTAGTCCAACCCCACAACCGATCCGACACGTTCGCAAATTTGAAATATGTCGCCATCATATCGAATAATGAACGCAAGATGGATTGGTTTGAGGTTAGGCTATAGTTTTCGAGCGAGCGCCGCGATCGAGAGACGCGTATAGGTGTGTCATAAACCAACGGTTTGGCACATACGGACATTGAAATATTCGCACCAGCCCGAGGAGCCGGAAGTATTTATCCTATTGCCTACCGACACATGTTTACAGTTTATGAATAGTTTCACATAAATAGTACTATTTCCTCATAGTACAGTGCAATGTGATGTCCGAAATGGCTGACAAAATTAGGTAATAACACGAAATATATGGAAGGCAATATAAGGTATATGTATAGCTTGGAAATTGTGACCGTTGCTCGCTAGCTCCGCTCGCTCGTAAAAATCTAGTCCAACCTCACAACCGATCCCACACGTTCGCAAATTTGAAATATGTCGCCACCATATCGAATAATGAACGGAAGATGGATTGGTTTTAGGTTAGGCTATGGCTTTCGTGCGAGCGCAGCGAACGAGAGACGCGTAAAGGTGTGTCACAAACCATTGGTTTGGCACATACGGACATTGATATATTCGCACCAGCCCGAGGAGCCGGAAGTCTTTATCCTATTGCCTTCTGACAAATGTTTACGGTTTACCAATAGTTTCATATAATTAGTACCGTTTCCTCATAGTACAGTGCAACGTGATGTCCGAAATGGCTGACAAAATTAGGTACAAGCATGAAATATATGCAAGACAATATATGGTATATGTATAGCTTGGAAATTGTGACCGCTGCTCGCTCGCTCCGCTCGCTCGTAAAAATCTAGTCCAACCCCACAACCGATCCGACACGTTCGCACATTTGAAATATGTCGCCATCATATCGAATAATGAACGCAAGATGGATTGGTTTTATGTTAGGCTATAGTTTTCGAGCGAGCGCAGCGAGCGAGAGACGCGTAAAGGTGTGTCACAAACCATCGGTTTGGCACATACGGACATTGATGTATTCGCAACAGCCCGAGGAGCCGGAAGTCTTTATCCTATTGCCTTCTGACACATGTTTACAGTTTATGAATAGTTTCACATAAATAGTACTATATCCTCATAGTACAGTCCAATGTGATGTCCGAAATGGCTGACAAAATTAGGTAATAACACGATATATATGGAAGGGAATATAAGTTATATGTATAGCTTCGAAATTGTGACCGTTGCTCGCTCGCTCCGCTCGCTCGTAAAAATCTAGTCCAACCTCACAACCGATCCCACACGTTCGCAAATTTGAAATATGTCGCCACCATATCGAATAATGAACGGAAGATGGATTGGTTTTAGGTTAGGCTATAGCTTTCGTGCGAGCGCAGCGAACGAGAGACGCGTAAAGGTGTGTCACAAACCATCGGTTTGGCACATACGGACATTGATATATTCGCAACAGCCCGAGGAGCCGGAAGTCTTTATCCTATTGCCTTCTGACAAATGTTTACGGTTTACCAATAGTTTCACATAATTAGTACCGTTTCCTCATAGTACAGTGCAACGTGATGTCCGAAATGGCTGACAAAATTAGGTACAAGCACGAAATATATGCAAGACAATATATGGTATATGTATAGCTTGGAAATTGTGACCGTTGCTCGCTCGCTCCGCTCGCTAGTAAAAATCTAGTCCAACCCCACAACCGATCCGACACGTTCGCAAATTTGAAATATGTCGCCATCATATCGAATAATGATCGCAAGATGGATTGGTTTTATGTTAGGCTATAGTTTTCGAGCGAGCGCCGCGAGCGAGATACGCGTATAGGTGTGT
Source organism: Bombus affinis (assembly GCF_024516045.1). Classification (NCBI taxonomy): domain Eukaryota; kingdom Metazoa; phylum Arthropoda; class Insecta; order Hymenoptera; family Apidae; genus Bombus; species Bombus affinis. The sequence continues at coordinate 105,793 of NW_026109005.1, read as the reverse complement.
CATAAACCAACGGTTTGGCACATACGGACATTGAAATATTCGCACCAGCCCGAGGAGCCGGAAGTATTTATCCTATTGCCTACCGACACATGTCTACAGTTTATGAATAGTTTCACATAAATAGTACTATTTCCTCATAGTACAGTGCAATGTGATGTCCGAAATGGCTGACAAAATTAGGTAATAACACGAAATATATGGAAGGCAATATAAGGTATATGTATAGCTTGGAAATTGTGACCGTTGCTCGCTCGCTCCGCTCGCTCGTAAAAATCTAGTCCAACCCCACAACCGATCCGACACGTTCGCAAATTTGAAATATGTCGCCATCATATCGAATAATGAACGCAAGATGGATTGGTTTTAGGTTAGGCTATAGTTTTCGAGCGAGCGCAGCGAGCGAGAGACGCGTAGAGGTGTGTCACAAACCATCGGTTTGGCACATACGGACATTGATATATTCGCACCAGCCCGAGGAGCCGGAAGTCTTTATCCTATTGCCTACCGACACATGTTTACAGTTTATGAATAGTTTCACATAAATAGTACTATTTCCTCATAGTACAGTCCAATGTGATGTCCGAAATGGCTGACAAAATTAGGTAATAACACGATATATATGGAAGGGAATATAAGTTATATGTATAGCTTCGAAATTGTGACCGTTGCTCGCTCGCTCCGCTCGCTCGTAAAAATCTAGTCCAACCTCACAACCGATCCCACACGTTCGCAAATTTGAAATATGTCGCCACCATATCGAATAATGAACGGAAGATGGATTGGTTTTAGGTTAGGCTATAGCTTTCGTGCGAGCGCAGCGAACGAGAGACGCGTAAAGGTGTGTCACAAACCATCGGTTTGGCACATACGGACATTGATATATTCGCAACAGCCCGAGGAGCCGGAAGTCTTTATCCTATTGCCTTCTGACAAATGTTTACGGTTTACCAATAGTTTCACATAATTAGTACCGTTTCCTCATAGTACAGTGCAACGTGATGTCCGAAATGGCTGACAAAATTAGGTACAAGCACGAAATATATGCAAGACAATATATGGTATATGTATAGCTTGGAAATTGTGACAGTTGCTCGCTCGCTCCGCTCGCTAGTAAAAATCTAGTCCAACCCCACAACCGATCTGACACGTTCGCAAATTTGAAATATGTCGCCATCATATCGAATAATGATCGCAAGATGGATTGGTTTTATGTTAGGCTATAGTTTTCGAGCGAGCGCCGCGAGCGAGATACGCGTATAGGTGTGTCATAAACCAACGGTTTGGCACATACGGACATTGAAATATTCGCACCAGCCCGAGGAGCCGGAAGTATTTATCCTATTGCCTACCGACACATGTTTACAGTTTATGAATAGTTTCACATAAATAGTACTATTTCCTCATAGTACAGTTCAATGTGATGTCCGAAATGGCTGACAAAATTAGGTAATAACACGAAATATATGGAAGGCAATATAAGGTATATGTATAGCTTGGAAATTGTGACCGTTGCTCGCTCGCTCCGCTCGCTCGTAAAAATCTTGTCCAACCTCACAACCGAACCCACACGTTCGCAAATTTGAAATATGACGCCACCATATCGAATAATGAACGCAAGATGGATTGGTTTTAGGTTAGGCTATAGCTTTCGTGCGAGCGCAGCGAACGAGAGACGCGTAAAGGTGTGTCACAAACCATCGGTTTTGCAGATACGGACATTGATATATTCGCACCAGCCCGAGGAGCCGGAAGTCTTTATCCTATTGCCTTCTTACAAATGTTTACGGTTTACCAATAGTTTCACATAATTAGTACCGCTTCCTCATAGTACAGTGCAACGTGATGTCCGAAATGGCTGACAAAATTAGGTACAAGCAAGAAATATATGCAAGACAATATATGGTATATGTATAGCTTGGAAATTGTGACCGTTGCTCGCTCGCTCCGCTCGCTCGTAAAAATCTAGTCCAACCCCACAAACGATCCGACACGTTCGCAAATTTGAAATATGTCGCCATCATATCGAATGATGAACGCAAGATGGATTGGTTTTAGGTTAGGCTATAGTTTTCGAGCGTGCGCAGCGAGCGAGAGACGCGTATAGGTGTGTCATAAACCAACGGTTTGGCACATACGGACATTGAAATATTCGCACCAGCCCGAGGAGCCGGAAGTATTTATCCTATTGCCTACCGACACATGTCTACAGTTTATGAATAGTTTCACATAAATAGTACTATTTCCTCATAGTACAGTGCAATGTGATGTCCGAAATGGCTGACAAAATTAGGTAATAACACGAAATATATGGAAGGCAATATAAGGTATATGTATAGCTTGGAAATTGTGACCGTTGCTCGCTCGCTCCGCTCGCTCTTAAAAATCTAGTCCAACCCCACAACCGATCCGACACGTTCGCAAATTTGAAATATGTCGCCATCATATCGAATAATGAACGCAAGATGGATTGGTTTTAGGTTAGGCTATAGTTTTCGAGCGAGCGCAGCGAGCGAGAGACGCGTATAGGTGTGTCATAAACCAACGGTTTGGCACATACGGACATTGAAATATTCGCACCAGCCCGAGGAGCCGGAAGTATTTATCCTATTGCCTACCGACACATGTTTACAGTTTATGAATAGTTTCACATAAATAGTACTATTTCCTCATAGTACAGTGCAATGTGATGTCCGAAATGGCTGACAAAATTAGGTAATAACACGAAATATATGGAAGGCAATATAAGGTATATGTATAGCTTGGAAATTGTGACCGTTGCTCGCTCGCTCCGCTCGCTCGAAAAAATCTAGTCCAACCTCACAACCGATCCGACACGTTCGCAAATTTGAAATATGTCGCCATCATATCGAATAATGAGTGCAAGATGGATTGGTTTTAGGTTAGGCTATAGTTTTCGAGCGTGCGCCGCGAGCGAGAGACGCGTAAAGGTGTGTCATAAACCAACGGTTTGGCACATACGGACATTTAAATATTCGGAACAGCCCGAGGAGCCGGAAGTATTTATCCTATTGCCTACCGACACATGTTTACAGTTTATGAATAGTTTCACACAAATAGTACTCCTTCCTCATAGTACAGTGCAATGTGATGTCCGAAATGGCTGACAAAATTAGGTAATAACACGAAATATATGGAAGGCAATATAAGGTATATGTATAGCTTGGAAATTGTGACCGTTGCTCGCTCGCTCCGCTCGCTCGTAAAATTCTAGTCCAACCCCACAAACGATCCGACACGTTCGCAAATTTAAAACATGTCGCCATCATATCGAATAATGAACGCAAGATGGATTGGTTTTAGGTTAGGCTATAGCTTTCGTACGAGCGCAGCGAACGATAGACGCGTAAAGGTGTGTCACAAACCAACGGTTTGGCACATACGGACATTGAAATATTCGCACCAGTCCGAGGAGCCGGAAGTCTTTATCCTATTGCCTTCTGACAAATGTTTACGGTTTACCAATAGTTTCACATAATTAGTAACGTTTCCGCATAGTACAGTGCAACGTGATGTCCGAAATGGTTGACAAAATTAGGTACAAGCACGAAATATATGCAAGACAATATATGGTATATGTATAGCTTGGAAATTGTGACCGTTGCTCGCTCGCTCCGCTCGCTCGTAAAAATCTAGTCCAACCCCACAAACGATCCGACACGTTCGCAAATTTAAAACATGTCGCCATCATATCGAATAATGAACGCAAGATGGATTGGTTTTAGGTTAGGCTATAGTTTTCGAGCGAGCGAAGCGATCGAGAGACGCGTATAGGTGTGTCATAAACCAACGGTTTGGCACATACGGACATTGAAATATTCGCACCAGCCCGAGGAGCCGGAAGTATTTATCCTATTGCCTACCGACACATGTTTACAGTTTATGAATGGTTTCACATAAATAGTACTATTTCCACATAGTACAATGCAATGTGATGTCCGAAATGGCTGACAAAATTAGGTACAAGCACGAAATATATGCAAGACAATATATGGTATATGTATAGCTTGGAAATTGTGACCGTTGCTCGCTCGCTCCGCTCGCTCGTAAAAATCTAGTCCAACCCCACAACCGATCCCACACGTTCGCAAATTTGAAATATGTCGCCATCATATCGAATAATGAACGCAAGATGGATTGGTTTTAGGTTAGGCTATAGTTTTCGAGCGAGCGCAGCGAGCGAGAGACGCGTATAGGTGTGTCATAAACCAACGGTTTGGCACATACGGACATTGAAATATTCGCACCAGCCCAAGGAGCCGGAAGTATTTATCCTATTGCCTACCGACACATGTTTACAGTTTATGAATAGTTTCACATAAATAGTACTATTTCCTCATAGTACAGTGCAATGTGATGTCCGAAATGGCTGACAAAATTAGGTAATAACACGAAATATATGGAAGGCAATATAAGGTATATGTATAGCTTGGAAATTGTGACCGTTGCTCGCTCGCTCCGCTCGCTCGAAAAAATCTAGTCCAACCTCACAACCGATCCGACACGTTCGCAAATTTGAAATATGTCGCCATCATATCGAATAATGAGCGCAAGATGGATTGGTTTTAGGTTAGGCTATAGTTTTCGAGCGTGCGCCGCGAGCGAGAGACGCGTAAAGGTGTGTCATAAACCAACGGTTTGGCACATACGGACATTGAAATATTCGCAACAGCCCGAGGAGCCGGAAGTATTTATCCTATTGCCTACCGACACATGTTTACAGTTTATGAATGGTATCACATAAATAGTACTCCTTCCTCATAGTACAGTGCAATGTGATGTCCGAAATGGCTGACAAAATTAGGTAATAACACGATATATATGGAAGGGAATATAAGTTATATGTATAGCTTGGAAATTGTGACCGTTGCTCGCTCGCTCCGCTCGCTCGTAAAAAGCTTGTCCAACCTCACAACCGAACCCACACGTTCGCAAATTTGAAATATGTCGCCACCATATCGAATAATGAACGCAAGATGGATTGGTTTTAGGTTAGGCTATAGCTTTCGTGCGAGCGCAGCGAACGAGAGACGCGTAAAGGTGTGTCACAAACCATCGGTTTTGCAGATACGGACATTGATATATTCGCACCAGCCCGAGGAGCCGGAAGTCTTTATCCTATTGCCTTCTGACAAATGTTTACGGTTTACCAATAGTTTCACATAATTAGTACCGCTTCCTCATAGTACAGTGCAACGTGATGTCCGAAATGGCTGACAAAATTAGGTACAAGCAAGAAATATATGCAAGACAATATATGGTATATGTATAGCTTGGAAATTGTGACCGTTGCTCGCTCGCTCCGCTCGCTCGTAAAAATCTAGTCCAACCCCACAACCGATCCGACACGTTCGCAAATTTGAAATATGTCGCCATCATATCGAATGATGAACGCAAGATGGATTGGTTTTAGGTTAGGCTATAGTTTTCGAGCGTGCGCAGCGAGCGAGAGACGCGTATAGGTGTGTCATAAACCAACGGTTTGGCACATACGGACATTGAAATATTCGCACCAGCCCGAGGAGCCGGAAGTATTTATCCTATTGCCTACCGACACATGTCTACAGTTTATGAATAGTTTCACATAAATAGTACTATTTCCTCATAGTACAGTGCAATGTGATGTCCGAAATGGCTGACAAAATTAGGTAATAACACGAAATATATGGAAGGCAATATAAGGTATATGTATAGCTTGGAAATTGTGACCGTTGCTCGCTCGCTCCGCTCGCTCGTAAAAATCTAGTCCAACCCCACAACCGATCCGACACGTTCGCAAATTTGAAATATGTCGCCATCATATCGAATAATGAACGCAAGATGGATTGGTTTTAGGTTAGGCTATAGTTTTCGAGCGAGCGCAGCGAGCGAGAGACGCGTATAGGTGTGTCATAAACCAACGGTTTGGCACATACGGACATTGAAATATTCGCACCAGCCCGAGGAGCCGGAAGTATTTATCCTATTGCCTACCGACACATGTTTACAGTTTATGAATAGTTTCACATAAATAGTACTATTTCCTCATAGTACAGTGCAATGTGATGTCCGAAATGGCTGACAAAATTAGGTAATAACACGAAATATATGGAAGGCAATATAAGGTATATGTATAGCTTGGAAATTGTGACCGTTGCTCGCTCGCTCCGCTCGCTCGAAAAAATCTAGTCCAACCTCACAACCGATCCGACACGTTCGCAAATTTGAAATATGTCGCCATCATATCGAATAATGAGTGCAAGATGGATTGGTTTTAGGTTAGGCTATAGTTTTCGAGCGTGCGCCGCGAGCGAGAGACGCGTAAAGGTGTGTCATAAACCAACGGTTTGGCACATACGGACATTTAAATATTCGGAACAGCCCGAGGAGCCGGAAGTATTTATCCTATTGCCTACCGACACATGTTTACAGTTTATGAATAGTTTCACATAAATAGTACTCCTTCCTCATAGTACAGTGCAATGTGATGTCCGAAATGGCTGACAAAATTAGGTAATAACACGAAATATATGGAAGGCAATATAAGGTATATGTATAGCTTGGAAATTGTGACCGTTGCTCGCTCGCTCCGCTCGCTCGTAAGATTCTAGTCCAACCCCACAAACGATCCGACACGTTCGCAAATTTAAAACATGTCGCCATCATATCGAATAATGAACGCAAGATGGATTGGTTTTAGGTTAGGCTATAGCTTTCGTGCGAGCGCAGCGAACGATAGACGCGTAAAGGTGTGTCACAAACCAACGGTTTGGCACATACGGACATTGAAATATTCGCACCAGTCCGAGGAGCCGGAAGTCTTTATCCTATTGCCTTCTGACAAATGTTTACGGTTTACCAATAGTTTCACATAATTAGTAACGTTTCCTCATAGTACAGTGCAACGTGATGTCCGAAATGGTTGACAAAATTAGGTACAAGCACGAAATATATGCAAGACAATATATGGTATATGTATAGCTTGGAAATTGTGACCGTTGCTCGCTCGCTCCGCTCGCTCGTAAAAATCTAGTCCAACCCCACAAACGATCCGACACGTTCGCAAATTTAAAACATGTCGCCATCATATCGAATAATGAACGCAAGATGGATTGGTTTTAGGTTAGGCTATAGTTTTCGAGCGAGCGAAGCGATCGAGAGACGCGTATAGGTGTGTCATAAACCAACGGTTTGGCACATACGGACATTGAAATATTCGCACCAGCCCAAGGAGCCGGAAGTATTTATCCTATTGCCTACCGACACATGTTTACAGTTTATGAATAGTTTCACATAAATAGTACTATTTCCTCATAGTACAGTGCAATGTGATGTCCGAAATGGCTGACAAAATTAGGTAATAACACGAAATATATGGAAGGCAATATAAGGTATATGTATAGCTTGGAAATTGTGACCGTTGCTCGCTCGCTCCGCTCGCTCGAAAAAATCTAGTCCAACCTCACAACCGATCCGACACGTTCGCAAATTTGAAATATGTCGCCATCATATCGAATAATGAGCGCAAGATGGATTGGTTTTAGGTTAGGCTATAGTTTTCGAGCGTGCGCCGCGAGCGAGAGACGCGTAAAGGTGTGTCATAAACCAACGGTTTGGCACATACGGACATTGAAATATTCGCAACAGCCCGAGGAGCCGGAAGTATTTATCCTATTGCCTACCGACACATGTTTACAGTTTATGAATGGTATCACATAAATAGTACTCCTTCCTCATAGTACAGTGCAATGTGATGTCCGAAATGGCTGACAAAATTAGGTAATAACACGATATATATGGAAGGGAATATAAGTTATATGTATAGCTTGGAAATTGTGACCGTTGCTCGCTCGCTCCGCTCGCTCGTAAAAATCTTGTCCAACCTCACAACCGAACCCACACGTTCGCAAATTTGAAATATGTCGCCACCATATCGAATAATGAACGCAAGATGGATTGGTTTTAGGTTAGGCTATAGCTTTCGTGCGAGCGCAGCGAACGAGAGACGCGTAAAGGTGTGTCACAAACCATCGGTTTTGCAGATACGGACATTGATATATTCGCACCAGCCCGAGGAGCCGGAAGTCTTTATCCTATTGCCTTCTGACAAATGTTTACGGTTTACCAATAGTTTCACATAATTAGTACCGCTTCCTCATAGTACAGTGCAACGTGATGTCCGAAATGGCTGACAAAATTAGGTACAAGCAAGAAATATATGCAAGACAATATATGGTATATGTATAGCTTGGAAATTGTGACCGTTGCTCGCTCGCTCCGCTCGCTCGTAAAAATCTAGTCCAACCCCACAACCGATCCGACACGTTCGCAAATTTGAAATATGTCGCCATCATATCGAATAATGAACGCAAGATGGATTGGTTTTAGGTTAGGCTATAGTTTTCGAGCGAGCGCAGCGAGCGAGAGACGCGTATAGGTGTGTCATAAACCAACGGTTTGGCACATACGGACATTGAAATATTCGCACCAGCCCGAGGAGCCGGAAGTATTTATCCTATTGCCTACCGACACATGTTTACAGTTTATGAATAGTTTCACATAAATAGTACTATTTCCTCATAGTACAGTGCAATGTGATGTCCGAAATGGCTGACAAAATTAGGTAATAACACGAAATATATGGAAGGCAATATAAGGTATATGTATAGCTTGGAAATTGTGACCGTTGCTCGCTCGCTCCGCTCGCTCGAAAAAATCTAGTCCAACCTCACAACCGATCCGACACGTTCGCAAATTTGAAATATGTCGCCATCATATCGAATAATGAGTGCAAGATGGATTGGTTTTAGGTTAGGCTATAGTTTTCGAGCGTGCGCCGCGAGCGAGAGACGCGTAAAGGTGTGTCATAAACCAACGGTTTGGCACATACGGACATTTAAATATTCGGAACAGCCCGAGGAGCCGGAAGTATTTATCCTATTGCCTACCGACACATGTTTACAGTTTATGAATAGTTTCACATAAATAGTACTCCTTCCTCATAGTACAGTGCAATGTGATGTCCGAAATGGCTGACAAAATTAGGTAATAACACGAAATATATGGAAGGCAATATAAGGTATATGTATAGCTTGGAAATTGTGACCGTTGCTCGCTCGCTCCGCTCGCTCGTAAGATTCTAGTCCAACCCCACAACCGATCCGACACGTTCGCAAATTTGAAATATGTCGCCATCATATCGAATAATGAACGCAAGATGGATTGGTTTTAGGTTAGGCTATAGTTTTCGAGCGAGCGCAGCGAGCGAGAGACGCGTATAGGTGTGTCATAAACCAACGGTTTGGCACATACGGACATTGAAATATTCGCACCAGCCCGAGGAGCCGGAAGTATTTATCCTATTGCCTACCGACACATGTTTACAGTTTATGAATGGTTTCACATAAATAGTACTATTTCCACATAGTACAATGCAATGTGATGTCCGAAATGGCTGACAAAATTAGGTACAAGCACGAAATATATGCAAGACAATATATGGTATATGTATAGCTTGGAAATTGTGACCGTTGCTCGCTCGCTCCGCTCGCTCGTAAAAATCTAGTCCAACCCCACAACCGATCCCACACGTTCGCAAATTTGAATATGACGCATCATATCGAATAATGAACGCAAGATGGATTGGTTTTAGGTTAGGCTATAGTTTTCGAGCGAGCGCAGCGAGCGAGAGACGCGTATAGGTGTGTCATAAACCAACGGTTTGGCACATACGGACATTGAAATATTCGCACCAGCCCAAGGAGCCGGAAGTATTTATCCTATTGCCTACCGACACATGTTTACAGTTTATGAATAGTTTCACATAAATAGTACTATTTCCTCATAGTACAGTGCAATGTGATGTCCGAAATGGCTGACAAAATTAGGTAATAACACGAAATATATGGAAGGCAATATAAGGTATATGTATAGCTTGGAAATTGTGACCGTTGCTCGCTCGCTCCGCTCGCTCGAAAAAATCTAGTCCAACCTCACAACCGATCCGACACGTTCGCAAATTTGAAATATGTCGCCATCATATCGAATAATGAGCGCAAGATGGATTGGTTTTAGGTTAGGCTATAGTTTTCGAGCGTGCGCCGCGAGCGAGAGACGCGTAAAGGTGTGTCATAAACCAACGGTTTGGCACATACGGACATTGAAATATTCGCACCAGCCCGAGGAGCCGGAAGTATTTATCCTATTGCCTACCGACACATGTCTACAGTTTATGAATAGTTTCACATAAATAGTACTATTTCCTCATAGTACAGTGCAATGTGATGTCCGAAATGGCTGACAAAATTAGGTAATAACGCGAAATATATGGAAGGCAATATAAGGTATATGTATAGCTTGGAAATTGTGACCGTTGCTCGCTCGCTCCGCTCGCTCGTAAAAATCTAGTCCAACCCCACAACCGATCCGACACGTTCGCAAATTTGAAATATGTCGCCATCATATCGAATAATGAACGCAAGATGGATTGGTTTTAGGTTAGGCTATAGCTTTCGTGCGCGCGCAGCGAACGATAGACGCGTAAAGGTGTGTCACAAACCAACGGTTTGGCACATACGGACATTGAAATATTCGCACCAGTCCGAGGAGCCGGAAGTCTTTATCCTATTGCCTTCTGACAAATGTTTACGGTTTACCAATAGTTTCACATAATTAGTAACGTTTCCTCATAGTACAGTGCAACGTGATGTCCGAAATGGTTGACAAAATTAGGTACAAGCACGAAATATATGCAAGACAATATATGGTATATGTATAGCTTGGAAATTGTGACCGTTGCTCGCTCGCTCCGCTCGCTCGTAAAATCTAGTCCAACCCCACAAACGATCCGACACGTTCGCAAATTTAAAACATGTCGCCATCATATCGAATAATGAACGCAAGATGGATTGGTTTTAGGTTAGGCTATAGTTTTCGAGCGAGCGAAGCGATCGAGAGACGCGTATAGGTGTGTCGTCATAAACCAACGGTTTGGCACATACGGACATTGAAATATTCGCACCAGCCCGAGGAGCCGGAAGTATTTATCCTATTGCCTACCGACACATGTTTACAGTTTATGAATGGTTTCACATAAATAGTACTATTTCCACATAGTACAATGCAATGTGATGTCCGAAATGGCTGACAAAATTAGGTACAAGCACGAAATATATGCAAGACAATATATGGTATATGTATAGCTTGGAAATTGTGACCGTTGCTCGCTCGCTCCGCTCGCTCGTAAAAATCTAGTCCAACCCCACAACCGATCCCACACGTTCGCAGATTTGAAATATGTCGCCATCATATCGAATAATGAACGCAAGATGGATTGGTTTTAGGTTAGGCTATAGTTTTCGAGCGAGCGCAGCGAGCGAGAGACGCGTATAGGTGTGTCATAAACCAACGGTTTGGCACATACGGACATTGAAATATTCGCACCAGCCCAAGGAGCCGGAAGTATTTATCCTATTGCCTACCGACACATGTTTACAGTTTATGAATAGTTTCACATAAATAGTACTATTTCCTCATAGTACAGTGCAATGTGATGTCCGAAATGGCTGACAAAATTAGGTAATAACACGAAATATATGGAAGGCAATATAAGGTATATGTATAGCTTGGAAATTGTGACCGTTGCTCGCTCGCTCCGCTCGCTCGAAAAAATCTAGTCCAACCTCACAACCGATCCGACACGTTCGCAAATTTGAAATATGTCGCCATCATATCGAATAATGAGCGCAAGATGGATTGGTTTTAGGTTAGGCTATAGTTTTCGAGCGTGCGCCGCGAGCGAGAGACGCGTAAAGGTGTGTCATAAACCAACGGTTTGGCACATACGGACATTGAAATATTCGCACCAGCCCGAGGAGCCGGAAGTATTTATCCTATTGCCTACCGACACATGTCTACAGTTTATGAATAGTTTCACATAAATAGTACTATTTCCTCATAGTACAGTGCAATGTGATGTCCGAAATGGCTGACAAAATTAGGTAATAACATGAAATATATGGAAGGCAATATAAGGTATATGTATAGCTTGGAAATTGTGACCGTTGCTCGCTCGCTCCGCTCGCTCGTAAAAATCTAGTCCAACCCCACAACCGATCCGACACGTTCGCAAATTTGAAATATGTCGCCATCATATCGAATAATGAACGCAAGATGGATTGGTTTTAGGTTAGGCTATAGTTTTCGAGCGAGCGCAGCGAGCGAGAGACGCGTATAGGTGTGTCATAAACCAACGGTTTGGCACATACGGACATTGAAATATTCGCACCAGCCCGAGGAGCCGGAAGTATTTATCCTATTGCCTACCGACACATGTTTACAGTTTATGAATAGTTTCACATAAATAGTACTATTTCCTCATAGTACAGTGCAATGTGATGTCCGAAATGGCTGACAAAATTAGGTAATAACACGAAATATATGGAAGGCAATATAAGGTATATGTATAGCTTGGAAATTGTGACCGTTGCTCGCTCGCTCCGCTCGCTCGAAAAAATCTAGTCCAACCTCACAACCGATCCGACACGTTCGCAAATTTGAAATATGTCGCCATCATATCGAATAATGAGTGCAAGATGGATTGGTTTTAGGTTAGGCTATAGTTTTCGAGCGTGCGCCGCGAGCGAGAGACGCGTAAAGGTGTGTCATAAACCAACGGTTTGGCACATACGGACATTTAAATATTCGGAACAGCCCGAGGAGCCGGAAGTATTTATCCTATTGCCTACCGACACATGTTTACAGTTTATGAATAGTTTCACATAAATAGTACTCCTTCCTCATAGTACAGTGCAATGTGATGTCCGAAATGGCTGACAAAATTAGGTAATAACACGAAATATATGGAAGGCAATATAAGGTATATGTATAGCTTGGAAATTGTGACCGTTGCTCGCTCGCTCCGCTCGCTCGTAAAATTCTAGTCCAACCCCACAAACGATCCGACACGTTCGCAAATTTAAAACATGTCGCCATCATATCGAATAATGAACGCAAGATGGATTGGTTTTAGGTTAGGCTATAGCTTTCGTGCGAGCGCAGCGAACGATAGACGCGTAAAGGTGTGTCACAAACCAACGGTTTGGCACATACGGACATTGAAATATTCGCACCAGTCCGAGGAGCCGGAAGTCTTTATCCTATTGCCTTCTGACAAATGTTTACGGTTTACCAATAGTTTCACATAATTAGTAACGTTTCCTCATAGTACAGTGCAACGTGATGTCCGAAATGGTTGACAAAATTAGGTACAAGCACGAAATATATGCAAGACAATATATGGTATATGTATAGCTTGGAAATTGTGACCGTTGCTCGCTCGCTCCGCTCGCTCGTAAAAATCTAGTCCAACCCCACAAACGATCCGACACGTTCGCAAATTTAAAACATGTCGCCATCATATCGAATAATGAACGCAAGGTGGATTGGTTTTAGGTTAGGCTATAGTTTTCGAGCGAGCGCAGCGAGCGAGAGACGCGTATAGGTGTGTTATAAACCAACGGTTTGGCACATACGGACATTGAAATATTCGCACCAGCCCGAGGAGCCGGAAGTATTTATCCTATTGCCTACCGACACATGTTTACAGTTTATGAATAGTTTCACATAAATAGTACTATTTCCACATAGTACAGTGCAATGTGATGTCCGAAATGGCTGACAAAATTAGGTAATAACACGAAATATATGGAAGGCAATATAAGGTATATGTATAGCTTGGAAATTGTGACCGTTGCTCGCTAGCTCCGCTCGCTCGTAAAAATCTAGTCCAACCTCACAACCGATCCCACACGTTCGCAAATTTGAAATATGTCGCCACCATATCGAATAATGAACGGAAGATGGATTGGTTTTAGGTTAGGCTATGGCTTTCGTGCGAGCGCAGCGAACGAGAGACGCGTAAAGGTGTGTCACAAACCATCGGTTTGGCACATACGGACATTGATATATTCGCACCAGCCCGAGGAGCCGGAAGTCTTTATCCTATTGCCTTCTGACAAATGTTTACGGTTTACCAATAGTTTCATATAATTAGTACCGTTTCCTCATAGTACAGTGCAACGTGATGTCCGAAATGGCTGACAAAATTAGGTACAAGCATGAAATATATGCAAGACAATATATGGTATATGTATAGCTTGGAAATTGTGACCGCTGCTCGCTCGCTCCGCTCGCTCGTAAAAATTTAGTCCAACCCCACAACCGATCCGACACGTTCGCAAATTTGAAATATGTCGCCATCATATCGAATAATGAACGCAAGATGGATTGGTTTTATGTTAGGCTATAGTTTTCGAGCGAGCGCAGCGAGCGAGAGACGCGTAAAGGTGTGTCACAAACCATCGGTTTGGCACATACGGACATTGATGTATTCGCACCAGCCCGAGGAGCCGGAAGTCTTTATCCTATTGCCTTCTGACAAATGTTTACGGTTTACCAATAGTTTCACATAATTAGTACCGTTTCCTCATAGTACAGTGCAACGTGATGTCCGAAATGGCTGACAAAATTAGGTACAAGCACGAAATATATGCAAGACAATATATGGTATATGTATAGCTTGGAAATTGTGACCGTTGCTCGCTCGCTCCGCTCGCTAGTAAAAATCTAGTCCAACCCCACAACCGATCCGACACGTTCGCAAATTTGAAATATGTCGCCATCATATCGAATAATGATCGCAAGATAGATTGGTTTTATGTTAGGCTATAGTTTTCGAGCGAGCGCCGCGAGCGAGATACGCGTATAGGTGTGTCATAAACCAACGGTTTGGCACATACGGACATTGAAATATTCGCACCAGCCCGAGGAGCCGGAAGTATTTATCCTATTGCCTACCGACACATGTTTACAGTTTATGAATAGTTTCACATAAATAGTACTATTTCCTCATAGTACAGTGCAATGTGATGTCCGAAATGGCTGACAAAATTAGGTAATAACACGAAATATATGGAAGGCAATATAAGGTATATGTATAGCTTGGAAATTGTGACCGTTGCTCGCTCGCTCCGCTCGCTCGAAAAAATCTAGTCCAACCTCACAACCGATCCGACACGTTCGCAAATTTGAAATATGTCGCCATCATATCGAATAATGAGTGCAAGATGGATTGGTTTTAGGTTAGGCTATAGTTTTCGAGCGTGCGCCGCGAGCGAGAGACGCGTAAAGGTGTGTCATAAACCAACGGTTTGGCACATACGGACATTTAAATATTCGGAACAGCCCGAGGAGCCGGAAGTATTTATCCTATTGCCTACCGACACATGTTTACAGTTTATGAATAGTTTCACATAAATAGTACTCCTTCCTCATAGTACAGTGCAATGTGATGTCCGAAATGGCTGACAAAATTAGGTAATAACACGAAATATATGGAAGGCAATATAAGGTATATGTATAGCTTGGAAATTGTGACCGTTGCTCGCTCGCTCCGCTCGCTCGTAAAATTCTAGTCCAACCCCACAAACGATCCGACACGTTCGCAAATTTAAAACATGTCGCCATCATATCGAATAATGAACGCAAGATGGATTGGTTTTAGGTTAGGCTATAGTTTTCGAGCGAGCGCCGCGATCGAGAGACGCGTATAGGTGTGTCATAAACCAACGGTTTGGCACATACGGACATTGAAATATTCGCACCAGCCCGAGGAGCCGGAAGTATTTATCCTATTGCCTACCGACACATGTTTACAGTTTATGGATGGTTTCACATAAATAGTACTATTTCCACATAGTACAATGCAATGTGATGTCCGAAATGGCTGACAAAATTAGGTACAAGCACGAAATATATGCAAGACAATATATGGTATATGTATAGCTTGGAAATTGTGACCGTTGCTCGCTCGCTCCGCTCGCTCGTAAAAATCTAGTCCAACCCCACAACCGATCCCTCACGTTCGCAAATTTGAAATATGTCGCCATCATATCGAATAATGAACGCAAGATGGATTGGTTTTAGGTTAGGCTATAGTTTTCGAGCGTGCGCCGCGAGCGAGAGACGCGTAAAGGTGTGTCATAAACCAACGGTTTGGCACATACGGACATTGAAATATTCGCAACAGCCCGAGGAGCCGGAAGTATTTATCCTATTGCCTACCGACACATGTTTACAGTTTATGAATAGTATCACATAAATAGTACTCCTTCCTCATAGTACAGTGCAATGTGATGTCCGAAATGGCTGACGAAATTAGGTAATAACACGATATATATGGAAGGGAATATAAGTTATATGTATAGCTTGGAAATTGTGACCGTTGCTCGCTCGCTCCGCTCGCTCGTAAAAATCTTGTCCAACCTCACAACCGATCCCACACGTTCGCAAATTTGAAACATGTCACCACCATATCGAATAATGAACGGAAGATGGATTGG
The DNA here is from genome assembly GCF_024516045.1 of Bombus affinis. NCBI lineage: Eukaryota > Metazoa > Arthropoda > Insecta > Hymenoptera > Apidae > Bombus > Bombus affinis. The sequence continues at coordinate 89,396 of NW_026109005.1, read as the reverse complement.
TTTTAGGTTAGGCTATAGCTTTCGTGCGAGCGCAGCGAACGAGAGACGCGTAATGGTGTGTCACAAACCATCGGTTTGGCACATACGGACATTGATATATTCGCACCAGCCCGAGGAGCCGGAAGTATTTATCCTATTGCCTACCGACACATGTTTACGGTTTACCAATAGTTTCACATAATTAGTACCGTTTCCTCATAGTACAATGCAATGTGATGTCCGAAATGACTGACAAAATTAGGTACAAGCACGAAATATATGCAAGACAATATATGGTATATGTATAGCTTGGAAATTGTGACCGTTGCTCGCTCGCTCCGCTCGCTCGTAAATATTTAGTCCAACCCCACAACCGATCCGACACGTTCGCAAATTTGAAATATGTCGCCATCATATCGAATAATGAGCGCAAGATGGATAGGTTTTAGGTTAGGCTATAGTTTTCGAGCGTGCGCCGCGAGCGAGAGACGCGTAAAGGTGTGTCATAAACCAACGGTTTGGCACATACGGACATTGAAATATTCGCAACAGCCCGAGGAGCCGGAAGTATTTATCCTATTGCCTACCGACACATGTATACAGTTTATGAATAGTTTCACATAAATAGTACTCCTTCCTCATAGTACAGTGCAATGTGATGTCCGAAATGGCTGACAAAATTAGGTAATAACACGATATATATGGAAGGGAATATAAGTTATATGTATAGCTTGGAAATTATGACCGTTGCTCGCTCGCTCCGCTCGCTCGTAAAAATCTTGTCCAACCTCACAACCGATCCCACACGTTCGCAAATTTGAAACATGTCACCACCATATCGAATAATGAACGGAAGATGGATTGGTTTTAGGTTAGGCTATAGCTTTCGTGCGAGCGCAGCGAACGATAGACGCGTAAAGGTGTGTCACAAACCAACGGTTTGGCACATACGGACATTGAAATATTCGCACCAGCCCGAGGAGCAGGAAGTCTTTATCCTATTGCCTTCTGACAAATGTTTACGGTTTACCAATAGTTTCACATAATTAGTAACGTTTCCTCATAGTACAGTGCAACGTGATGTCCGAAATGGCTGACAAAATTAGGTACAAGCACGAAATATATGCAAGACAATATATGGTATATGTATAGCTTGGAAATTGTGACCGTTGCTCGCTCGCTCCGCTCGCTCGTAAAAATCTAGTCCAACCCCACAACCGATCCGACACGTTCGCAAATTTGAAATATGTCGCCATCATATCGAATAATGAACGCAAGATGGATTGGTTTTAGGTTAGGCTATAGTTTTCGAGCGAGCGCAGCGAGCGAGAGACGCGTATAGGTGTGTCATAAACCAACGGTTTGGCACATACGGACATTGAAATATTCGCACCAGCCCGAGGAGCCGGAAGTATTTATCCTATTGCCTACCGACACATGTTTACAGTTTATGAATAGTTTCACATAAATAGTACTATTTCCTCATAGTACAGTGCAATGTGATGTCCGAAATGGCTGACAAAATTAGGTAATAACACGAAATATATGGAAGGCAATATAAGGTATATGTATAGCTTGGAAATTGTGACCGTTGCTCGCTAGCTCCGCTCGCTCGTAAAAATCTAGTCCAACCTCACAACCGATCCCACACGTTCGCAAATTTGAAATATGTCGCCACCATATCGAATAATGAACGGAAGATGGATTGGTTTTAGGTTAGGCTATGGCTTTCGTGCGAGCGCAGCGAACGAGAGACGCGTAAAGGTGTGTCACAAACCATCGGTTTGGCACATACGGACATTGATATATTCGCACCAGCCCGAGGAGCCGGAAGTCTTTATCCTATTGCCTTCTGACAAATGTTTACGGTTTACCAATAGTTTCATATAATTAGTACCGTTTCCTCATAGTACAGTGCAACGTGATGTCCGAAATGGCTGACAAAATTAGGTACAAGCATGAAATATATGCAAGACAATATATGGTATATGTATAGCTTGGAAATTGTGACCGCTGCTCGCTCGCTCCGCTCGCTCGTAAAAATCTAGTCCAACCCCACAACCGATCCGACACGTTCGCAAATTTGAAATATGTCGCCATCATAACGAATAATGAACGCAAGATGGATTGGTTTTATGTTAGGCTATAGTTTTCGAGCGAGCGCAGCGAGCGAGAGACGCGTAAAGGTGTGTCACAAACCATCGGTTTGGCACATACGGACATTGATGTATTCGCACCAGCCCGAGGAGCCGGAAGTCTTTATCCTATTGCCTTCTGACAAATGTTTACGGTTTACCAATAGTTTCACATAATTAGTACCGTTTTCCTCATAGTACAGTGCAACGTGATGTCCGAAATGGCTGACAAAATTAGGTACAAGCACGAAATATATGCAAGACAATATATGGTATATGTATAGCTTGGAAATTGTGACCGTTGCTCGCTCGCTCCGCTCGCTAGTAAAAATCTAGTCCAACCCCACAACCGATCCGACACGTTCGCAAATTTGAAATATGTCGCCATCATATCGAATAATGATCGCAAGATGGATTGGTTTTATGTTAGGCTATAGTTTTCGAGCGAGCGCCGCGAGCGAGATACGCGTATAGGTGTGTCATAAACCAACGGTTTGGCACATACGGACATTGAAATATTCGCACCAGCCCGAGGAGCCGGAAGTATTTATCCTATTGCCTACCGACACATGTTTACAGTTTATGAATAGTTTCACATAAATAGTACTATTTGCTCATAGTACAGTCCAATGTGATGTCCGAAATGGCTGACAAAATTAGGTAATAACACGAAATATATGGAAGGCAATATAAGGTATATGTATAGCTTCGAAATTGTGACCGTTGCTCGCTCGCTCCGCTCGCTCGTAAAAATCTAGTCCAACCTCACAACCGATCCCACACGTTCGCAAATTTGAAATATGTCGCCACCATATCGAATAATGAACGGAAGATGGATTGGTTTTAGGTTAGGCTATAGCTTTCGTGCGAGCGCAGCGAACGAGAGACGCGTAAAGGTGTGTCACAAACCATCGGTTTGGCACATACGGACATTGATATATTCGCAACAGCCCGAGGAGCCGGAAGTCTTTATCCTATTGCCTTCTGACAAATGTTTACGGTTTACCAATAGTTTCACATAATCAGTACCGTTTCCTCATAGTACAGTGCAACGTGATGTCCGAAATGGCTGACAAAATTAGGTACAAGCACGAAATATATGCCAGACAATATATGGTATACGTATAGCGTGAAAATTGTGACCGTTGCTCGCTCGCTCCGCTCGCTCGTAAAAATCTAGTCCAACCCCACAACCGATCCGACACGTTCGCAAATTTGAAATATGTCGCCATCATATCGAATAATGAACGCAAGATGGATTGGTTTTAGGTTAGGCTATAGTTTTCGAGCGAGCGCAGCGAGCGAGAGACGCGTAGAGGTGTGTCACAAACCATCGGTTTGGCACATACGGACATTGATATATTCGCACCAGCCCGAGGAGCCGGAAGTCTTTATCCTATTGCCTTCTGACAAATGTTTACGGTTTACCAATAGTTTCACATAAATAGTACTATTTCCTCATAGTACAGTGCAATGTGATGTCCGAAATGGCTGACAAAATTAGGTAATAACACGATATATATGGAAGGGAATATAAGGTATATGTATAGCTTGGAAATTGTGACCGTTGCTCGCTCGCTCCGCTCGCTCGAAAAAATCTAGTCCAACCTCACAACCGATCCGACACGTTCGCAAATTTGAAATATGTCGCCATCATATCGAATAATGGGTGCAAGATGGATTGGTTTTAGGTTAGGCTATAGTTTTCGAGCGTGCGCCGCGAGCGAGAGACGCGTAAAGGTGTGTCATAAACCAACGGTTTGGCACATACGGACATATAAATATTCGGAACAGCCCGAGGAGCCGGAAGTATTTATCCTATTGCCTACCGACACATGTTTACAGTTTATGAATAGTTTCACATAAATAGTACTCCTTCCTCATAGTACAGTGCAATGTGATGTCCGAAATGGCTGACAAAATTAGGTAATAACACGAAATATATGGAAGGCAATATAAGGTATATGTATAGCTTGGAAATTGTGACCGTTGCTCGCTCGCTCCGCTCGCTCGTAAAATTCTAGTCCAACCCCACAAACGATCCGACACGTTCGCAAATTTAAAAATTGTCGCCATCATATCGAATAATGAACGCAAGATGGATTGGTTTTAGGTTAGGCTATAGCTTACGTGCGAGCGCAGCGAACAATAGACGCGTAAAGGTGTGTCACAAACCAACCGTTTGGCACATACGGACATTGAAATATTCGCACCAGTCCGAGGAGCCGGAAGTCTTTATCCTATTGCCTTCTGACAAATGTTTACGGTTTACCAATAGTTTCACATAATTAGTAACGTTTCCTCATAGTACAGTGCAACGTGATGTCCGAAATGGCTGACAAAATTAGGTACAAGCACGAAATATATGCAAGACAATATATGGTATATGTATAGCTTGGAAATTGTGACCGTTGCTCGCTCGCTCCGCTCGCTCGTAAAAATCTAGTCCAACCCCACAAACGATCCGACACGTTCGCAAATTTGAAACATGTCACCACCATATCGAATAATGAACGGAAGATGGATTGGTTTTAGGTTAGGCTATAGCTTTCGTGCGAGCGCAGCGAACGAGAGACGCGTAATGGTGTGTCACAAACCATCGGTTTGGCACATACGGACATTGATATATTCGCACCAGCCCGAGGAGCCGGAAGTATTTATCCTATTGCCTACCGACACATGTTTACGGTTTACCAATAGTTTCACATAATTAGTACCGTTTCCTCATAGTACAATGCAATGTGATGTCCGAAATGGCTGACAAAATTAGGTACAAGCACGAAATATATGCAAGACAATATATGGTATATGTATAGCTTGGAAATTGTGACCGTTGCTCGCTCGCTCCGCTCGCTAGTAAAAATCTAGTCCAACACCACAACCGATCCGACACGTTCGCATATTTGAAATATGTCGCCATCATATCGAATAATGATCGCAAGATGGATTGGTTTTATGTTAGGCTATAGTTTTCGAGCGAGCGCCGCGAGCGAGATACGCGTATAGGTGTGTCATAAACCAACGGTTTGGCACATACGGACATTGAAATATTCGCACCAGCCCGAGGAGCCGGAAGTATTTATCCTATTGCCTACCGACACATGTCTACAGTTTATGAATAGTTTCACATAAATAGTACTATTTCCTCATAGTACAGTGCAATGTGATGTCCGAAATGGCTGACAAAATTAGGTAATAACACGAAATATATGGAAGGCAATATAAGGTATATGTATAGCTTGGAAATTGTGACCGTTGCTCGCTCGCTCCGCTCGCTCGTAAAAATCTAGTCCAACCCCACAACCGATCCGACACGTTCGCAAATTTGAAATATGTCGCCATCATATCGAATAATGAACGCAAGATGGATTGGTTTTAGGTTAGGCTATAGTTTTCGAGCGAGCGCAGCGAGCGAGAGACGAGTAGAGGTGTGTCACAAACCATCGGTTTGGCACATACGGACATTGATATATTCGCACCAGCCCGAGGAGCCGGAAGTCTTTATCCTATTGCCTACCGACACATGTTTACAGTTTATGAATAGTTTCACATAAATAGTACTATTTCCTCATAGTACAGTCCAATGTGATGTCCGAAATGGCTGACAAAATTAGGTAATAACACGATATATATGGAAGGGTATATAAGTTATATGTATAGCTTCGAAATTGTGACCGTTGCTCGCTCGCTCCGCTCGCTCGTAAAAATCTAGTCCAACCTCACAACCGATCCCACACGTTCGCAAATTTGAAATATGTCGCCACCATATCGAATAATGAACGGAAGATGGATTGGTTTTAGGTTAGGCTATAGCTTTCGTGCGAGCGCAGCGAACGAGAGACGCGTAAAGGTGTGTCACAAACCATCGGTTTGGCACATACGGACATTGATATATTCGCAACAGCCCGAGGAGCCGGAAGTCTTTATCCTATTGCCTTCTGACAAATGTTTACGGTTTACCAATAGTTTCACATAATTAGTACCGTTTCCTCATAGTACAGTGCAACGTGATGTCCGAAATGGCTGACAAAATTAGGTACAAGCACGAAATATATGCAAGACAATATATGGTATATGTATAGCTTGGAAATTGTGACAGTTGCTCGCTCGCTCCGCTCGCTAGTAAAAATCTAGTCCAACCCCACAACCGATCCGACACGTTCGCAAATTTGAAATATGTCGCCATCATATCGAATAATGATCGCAAGATGGATTGGTTTTATGTTAGGCTATAGTTTTCGAGCGAGCGCCGCGAGCGAGATACGCGTATAGGTGTGTCATAAACCAACGGTTTGGCACATACGGACATTGAAATATTCGCACCAGCCCGAGGAGCCGGAAGTATTTATCCTATTGCCTACCGACACATGTCTACAGTTTATGAATAGTTTCACATAAATAGTACTATTTCCTCATAGTACAGTGCAATGTGATGTCCGAAATGGCTGACAAAATTAGGTAATAACACGAAATATATGGAAGGCAATATAAGGTATATGTATAGCTTGGAAATTGTGACCGTTGCTCGCTCGCTCCGCTCGCTCGTAAAAATCTAGTCCAACCCCACAACCGATCCGACACGTTCGCAAATTTGAAATATGTCGCCATCATATCGAATAATGAACGCAAGATGGATTGGTTTTAGGTTAGGCTATAGTTTTCGAGCGAGCGCAGCGAGCGAGAGACGCGTATAGGTGTGTCATAAACCAACGGTTTGGCACATACGGACATTGAAATATTCGCACCAGCCCGAGGAGCCGGAAGTATTTATCCTATTGCCTACCGACACATGTTTACAGTTTATGAATAGTTTCACATAAATAGTACTATTTCCTCATAGTACAGTGCAATGTGATGTCCGAAATGGCTGACAAAATTAGGTAATAACACGAAATATATGGAAGGCAATATAAGGTATATGTATAGCTTGGAAATTGTGACCGTTGCTCGCTAGCTCCGCTCGCTCGTAAAAATCTAGTCCAACCTCACAACCGATCCCACACGTTCGCAAATTTGAAATATGTCGCCACCATATCGAATAATGAACGGAAGATGGATTGGTTTTAGGTTAGGCTATGGCTTTCGTGCGAGCGCAGCGAACGAGAGACGCGTAAAGGTGTGTCACAAACCATCGGTTTGGCACATACGGACATTGATATATTCGCACCAGCCCGAGGAGCCGGAAGTCTTTATCCTATTGCCTTCTGACAAATGTTTACGGTTTACCAATAGTTTCATATAATTAGTACCGTTTCCTCATAGTACAGTGCAACGTGATGTCCGAAATGGCTGACAAAATTAGGTACAAGCATGAAATATATGCAAGACAATATATGGTATATGTATAGCTTGGAAATTGTGACCGCTGCTCGCTCGCTCCGCTCGCTCGTAAAAATCTAGTCCAACCCCACAACCGATCCGACACGTTCGCAAATTTGAAATATGTCGCCATCATAACGAATAATGAACGCAAGATGGATTGGTTTTATGTTAGGCTATAGTTTTCGAGCGAGCGCAGCGAGCGAGAGACGCGTAAAGGTGTGTCACAAACCATCGGTTTGGCACATACGGACATTGATGTATTCGCACCAGCCCGAGGAGCCGGAAGTCTTTATCCTATTGCCTTCTGACAAATGTTTACGGTTTACCAATAGTTTCACATAATTAGTACCGTTTCCTCATAGTACAGTGCAACGTGATGTCCGAAATGGCTGACAAAATTAGGTACAAGCACGAAATATATGCAAGACAATATATGGTATATGTATAGCTTGGAAATTGTGACCGTTGCTCGCTCGCTCCGCTCGCTAGTAAAAATCTAGTCCAACCCCACAACCGATCCGACACGTTCGCAAATTTGAAATATGTCGCCATCATATCGAATAATGATCGCAAGATGGATTGGTTTTATGTTAGGCTATAGTTTTCGAGCGAGCGCCGCGAGCGAGATACGCGTATAGGTGTGTCATAAACCAACGGTTTGGCACATACGGACATTGAAATATTCGCACCAGCCCGAGGAGCCGGAAGTATTTATCCTATTGCCTACCGACACATGTTTACAGTTTATGAATAGTTTCACATAAATAGTACTATTTGCTCATAGTACAGTCCAATGTGATGTCCGAAATGGCTGACAAAATTAGGTAATAACACGAAATATATGGAAGGCAATATAAGGTATATGTATAGCTTCGAAATTGTGACCGTTGCTCGCTCGCTCCGCTCGCTCGTAAAAATCTAGTCCAACCTCACAACCGATCCCACACGTTCGCAAATTTGAAATATGTCGCCACCATATCGAATAATGAACGGAAGATGGATTGGTTTTAGGTTAGGCTATAGCTTTCGTGCGAGCGCAGCGAACGAGAGACGCGTAAAGGTGTGTCACAAACCATCGGTTTGGCACATACGGACATTGATATATTCGCAACAGCCCGAGGAGCCGGAAGTCTTTATCCTATTGCCTTCTGACAAATGTTTACGGTTTACCAATAGTTTCACATAATCAGTACCGTTTCCTCATAGTACAGTGCAACGTGATGTCCGAAATGGCTGACAAAATTAGGTACAAGCACGAAATATATGCCAGACAATATATGGTATACGTATAGCGTGAAAATTGTGACCGTTGCTCGCTCGCTCCGCTCGCTCGTAAAAATCTAGTCCAACCCCCACAACCGATCCGACACGTTCGCAAATTTGAAATATGTCGCCATCATATCGAATAATGAACGCAAGATGGATTGGTTTTAGGTTAGGCTATAGTTTTCGAGCGAGCGCAGCGAGCGAGAGACGCGTAGAGGTGTGTCACAAACCATCGGTTTGGCACATACGGACATTGATATATTCGCACCAGCCCGAGGAGCCGGAAGTCTTTATCCTATTGCCTTCTGACAAATGTTTACGGTTTTACCAATAGTTTCACATAAATAGTACTATTTCCTCATAGTACAGTGCAATGTGATGTCCGAAATGGCTGACAAAATTAGGTAATAACACGATATATATGGAAGGGAATATAAGGTATATGTATAGCTTGGAAATTGTGACCGTTGCTCGCTCGCTCCGCTCGCTCGAAAAAATCTAGTCCAACCTCACAACCGATCCGACACGTTCGCAAATTTGAAATATGTCGCCATCATATCGAATAATGGGTGCAAGATGGATTGGTTTTAGGTTAGGCTATAGTTTTCGAGCGTGCGCCGCGAGCGAGAGACGCGTAAAGGTGTGTCATAAACCAACGGTTTGGCACATACGGACATATAAATATTCGGAACAGCCCGAGGAGCCGGAAGTATTTATCCTATTGCCTACCGACACATGTTTACAGTTTATGAATAGTTTCACATAAATAGTACTCCTTCCTCATAGTACAGTGCAATGTGATGTCCGAAATGGCTGACAAAATTAGGTAATAACACGAAATATATGGAAGGCAATATAAGGTATATGTATAGCTTGGAAATTGTGACCGTTGCTCGCTCGCTCCGCTCGCTCGTAAAATTCTAGTCCAACCCCACAAACGATCCGACACGTTCGCAAATTTAAAAATTGTCGCCATCATATCGAATAATGAACGCAAGATGGATTGGTTTTAGGTTAGGCTATAGCTTACGTGCGAGCGCAGCGAACAATAGACGCGTAAAGGTGTGTCACAAACCAACCGTTTGGCACATACGGACATTGAAATATTCGCACCAGTCCGAGGAGCCGGAAGTCTTTATCCTATTGCCTTCTGACAAATGTTTACGGTTTACCAATAGTTTCACATAATTAGTAACGTTTCCTCATAGTACAGTGCAACGTGATGTCCGAAATGGCTGACAAAATTAGGTACAAGCACGAAATATATGCAAGACAATATATGGTATATGTATAGCTTGGAAATTGTGACCGTTGCTCGCTCGCTCCGCTCGCTCGTAAAAATCTAGTCCAACCCCACAAACGATCCGACACGTTCGCAAATTTGAAACATGTCACCACCATATCGAATAATGAACGGAAGATGGATTGGTTTTAGGTTAGGCTATAGCTTTCGTGCGAGCGCAGCGAACGAGAGACGCGTAATGGTGTGTCACAAACCATCGGTTTGGCACATACGGACATTGATATATTCGCACCAGCCCGAGGAGCCGGAAGTATTTATCCTATTGCCTACCGACACATGTTTACGGTTTACCAATAGTTTCACATAATTAGTACCGTTTCCTCATAGTACAATGCAATGTGATGTCCGAAATGGCTGACAAAATTAGGTACAAGCACGAAATATATGCAAGACAATATATGGTATATGTATAGCTTGGAAATTGTGACCGTTGCTCGCTCGCTCCGCTCGCTCGTAAAAATTTAGTCCAACCCCACAACCGATCCTACACGTTCGCAAATTTGAAATATGTCGCCATCATATCGAATAATGAGCGCAAGATGGATTGGTTTTAGGTTAGGCTATAGTTTTCGAGCGTGCGCCGCGAGCGAGAGACGCGTAAAGGGTGTGTCATAAACCAACGGTTTGGCACATACGGACATTGAAATATTCGCAACAGCCCGAGGAGCCGGAAGTATTTATCCTATTGCCTACCGACACATGTTTACAGTTTATGAATAGTTTCACATATATAGTACTCCTTCCTCATAGTACAGTGCAATGTGATGTCCGAAATGGCTGACAAAATTAGGTAATAACACGATATATATGGAAGGGAATATAAGTTATATGTATAGCTTGGAAATTATGACCGTTGCTCGCTCGCTCCGCTCGCTCGTAAAAATCATGTCCAACCTCACAACCGATCCCACACGTTCGCAAATTTGAAACATGTCACCACCATATCGAATAATGAACGGAAGATGGATTGGTTTTAGGTTAGGCTATAGCTTTCGTGCGAGCGCAGCGAACGATAGACGCGTAAAGGTGTGTCACAAACCAACGGTTTGGCACATACGGACATTGAAATATTCGCACCAGCCCGAGGAGCAGGAAGTCTTTATCCTATTGCCTTCTGACAAATGTTTACGGTTTACCAATAGTTTCACATAATTAGTAACGTTTCCTCATAGTACAGTGCAACGTGATGTCCGAAATGGCTGACAAAATTAGGTACAAGCACGAAATATATGCAAGACAATATATGGTATATGTATAGCTTGGAAATTGTGACCGTTGCTCGCTCGCTCCGCTCGCTCGTAAAAATCTAGTCCAACCCCACAAACGATCCGACACGTTCGCAAATTTAAAACATGTCGCCATCATATCGAATAATGAACGCAAGATGGCTTGGTTTTAGGTTAGGCTATAGTTTTCGAGCGAGCGCCGCGATCGAGAGACGCGTATAGATGTGTCATAAACCAACGGTTTGGCACATACGGACATTGAAATATTCGCACCAGCACGAGGAGCCGGAAGTATTTATCCTATTGCCTACCGACACATGTTTATAGTTTATGAATAGTTTCACATAAATAGTACTATTTCCTCATAGTACAGTGCAATGTGATGTCCGAAATGGCTGACAAAATTAGGTAATAACACGAAATATATGGAAGGCAATATAAGGTATATGTATAGCTTGGAAATTGTGACCGTTGCTCGCTCGCTCCGCTCGCTCGAAAAAATCTAGTCCAACCTCACAACCGATCCGACACGTTCGCAAATTTGAAATATGTCGCCATTATATCGAATAATGAGCGCAAGATGGATTGGTTTTAGGTTAGGCTATAGTTTTCGAGCGTGCGCCGCGAGCGAGAGACGCGTAAAGGTGTGTCATAAACAAACGGTTTGGCACATACGGGACATTGAAATATTCGCAACAGCCCGAGGAGCCGGAAGTATTTATCCTATTGCCTACCGACACATGTTTACAGTTTATGAATAGTTTCACATAAATAGTACTCCTTCCTCATAGTACAGTGCAATGTGATGTCCGAAATGGCTGACAAAATTAGGTAATAACACGATATATATGGAAAGGAATATAAGTTATATGTATAGCTTGGAAATTGTGACCGTTGCTCGCTCGCTCCGCTCGCTCGTAAAAATTTAGTCCAACCCCACAACCGATCCGACACGTTCGCAAATTTGAAATATGTCGCCATCATATCGAATAATGAACGCAAGATGGATTGGTTTTAGGTTAGGCTATAGTTTTCGAGCGAGCGCAGCGAGCGAGAGACGCGTATAGGTGTGTCATAAACCAACGGTTTGGCACATACGGACATTGAAATATTCGCACCAGCCCGAGGAGCCGGAAGTCTTTATCCTATTGCCTTCTGACAAATGTTTACGGTTTACCAATAGTTTCACATAATTAGTACCGTTTCCTCATAGTACAGTGCAACGTTATGTCCGAAATGGCTGACAAAATTAGGTAATAACACGAAATATATGGAAGGCAATATAAGGTATATGTATAGCTTGGAAATTGTGACCGTTGCTCGCTCGCTCCGCTCGCTCGTAAAAATCTAGTCCAACCCCACAACCGATCCGACACGTTCGCAAATTTGAAATATGTCGCCATCATATCGAATAATGAACGCAAGATGGATTGGTTTTAGGTTAGGCTATAGTTTTCGAGCGAGCGCCGCGAGCGAGAGACGCGTAAAGGTGTGTCATAAACCAACGGTTTTGCACATACGGACATTGAAATATTCGCACCAGCCCGTGGAGCCGGAAGTATTTATCCTATTGCCTACCGACACATGTTTACAGTTTATGAATAGTTTCACATAATTAGTACCGTTTCCTCATAGTACAGTGCAACGTGATGTCCGAAATGGCTGACAAAATTAGGTACAAGCACGAAATATATGCAAGACAATATATGGTATATGTATAGCTTGGAAATTGTGACCGTTGCTCGCTCGCTCCGCTCGCTCATAAAAATCTAGTCCAACCCCACAACCGATCCGACACGTTCGCAAATTTGAAACATGTCGCCATCATATCGAATAATGAACGCAAGATGGATTGGTTTTAGGTTAGGCTATAGTTTTCGAGCGAGAGCCGCGAGCGAGAGACGCGTATAGGTGTGTCATAAACCAACGGTTTGGCACATACGGACATTGAAATATTCGCACCAGCCCGAGGAGCCGGAAGTATTTATCCTATTGCCTACCGACACATGTTTACAGTTTATGAATAGTTTCACATAAATAGTACTATTTCCTCATAGTACAGTGCAATGTGATGTCCGAAATGGCTGACAAAATTAGGTAATAACACGAAATATATGGAAGGCAATATAAGGTATATGTATAGCTTGGAAATTGTGACCGTTGCTCGCTCGCTCCGCTCGCTCGTAAAAATCTAGTCCAACCCCACAACCGATCCGACACGTTCGCAAATTTGAAATATGTCGCCATCATATCGAATAATGAACGCAAGATGGATTGGTTTTAGGTTAGGCTATAGCTTTCGTGCGAGTGCAGCGAACGAGAGACGCGTAAAGGTGTGTCACAAACCAACGGTTTGGCACATACGGACATTGAAATATTCGCACCAGCCCGTGGAGCCGGAAGTATTTATCCTATTGCCTACCGACACATGTTTACAGTTTATGAATAGTTTCACATAAATAGTACTATTTCCTCATAGTACAGTGCAATGTGATGTCCGAAATGGCTGACAAAATTAGGTAATAACACGAAATATACGGAAGGCAATATAAGGTATATGTATAGCTTGGAAATTGTGACCGTTGCTCGCTCGCTCCGCTCGCTCGTAAAAATCTAGTCCAACCTCACAACCGATCCCACACGTTCGCAAATTTGAAATATGTCGCCACCATATCGAATAATGAACGGAAGATGGATTGGTTTTAGGTTAGGCTATAGCTTTCGTGCGAGCGCAGCGAACGAGAGACGCGTAAAGGTGTGTCACAAACCATCGGTTTGGCACATACGGACATTGATATATTCGCACCAGCCCGAGGAGCCGGAAGTCTTTATCCTATTGCCTTCTGACAAATGTTTACGGTTTACCAATAGTTTCACATAATTAGTACCGTTTCCTCATAGTACAGTGCAACGTGATGTCCGAAATGGCTGACAAAATTAGGTACAAGCACGAAATATATGCAAGACAATATATGGTATATGTATAGCTTGGAAATTGTGACCGTTGCTCGCTCGCTCCGCTCGCTCGTAAAAATCGAGTCCAACCCCGCAACCGATCCCACACGTTCGCAAATTTGAAATATGTCGCCACCATATCGAATAATGAACGCAAGATGGATTGGTTTTAGGTTAGGCTATAGTTTTCGAGCGAGAGACGCGTATAGGTGTGTCATAAACCAACGGTTTGGCACATACGGACATTGAAATATTCGCACCAGCCCGAGGAGCCAGAAGTCTTTATCCTATTGCCTTCTGACAAATGTTTACGGTTTACCAATAGTTTCACATAATTAGTACCGTTTCCTCATAGTACAGTGCAACGTTATGTCCGAAATGACTGACAAAATTAGGTAATAACACGAAATATATGGAAGGCAATATAAGGTATATGTATAGCTTGGAAATTGTGACCGTTGCTCGCTCGCTCCGCTCGCTCGTAAAAATCTAGTCCAACCCCACAACCGATCCGACACGTTCGCAAATTTGAAATATGTCGCCATCATATCGAATAATGAACGCAAGATGGATTGGTTTTAGGTTAGGCTATAGTTTTCGAGCGAGCGCCGCGAGCGAGAGACGCGTAAAGGTGTGTCACAAACCAACGGTTTGGCACATACGGACATTGAAATATTCGCACCAGCCCGTGGAGCCGGAAGTATTTATCCTATTGCCTACCGACACATGTTTACAGTTTATGAATAGTTTCACATAAATAGTACTATTTCCTCATAGTACAGTGCAATGTGATGTCCGAAATGGCTGACAAAATTAGGTAATAACACGAAATATACGGAAGGCAATATAAGGTATATGTATAGCTTGGAAATTGTGACCGTTGCTCGCTCGCTCCGCTCGCTCGTAAAAATCTAGTCCAACCTCACAACCGATCCCACACGTTCGCAAATTTGAAATATGTCGCCACCATATCGAATAATGAACGGAAGATGGATTGGTTTTAGGTTAGGCTATAGCTTTCGTGCGAGCGCAGCGAACGAGAGACGCGTAAAGGTGTGTCACAAACCATCGGTTTGGCACATACGGACATTGATATATTCGCACCAGCCCGAGGAGCCGGAAGTCTTTATCCTATTGCCTTCTGACAAATGTTTACGGTTTACCAATAGTTTCACATAATTAGTACCGTTTCCTCATAGTACAGTGCAACGTGATGTCCGAAATGGCTGACAAAATTAGGTACAAGCACGAAATATATGCAAGACAATATATGGTATATGTATAGCTTGGAAATTGTGACCGTTGCTCGCTCGCTCCGCTCGCTCGTAAAAATCTAGTCCAACCCCACAACCGATCCGACACGTTGGCAAATTTGTTACATGTCGCCATCATATCGAATAATGAACGCAAGATGGATTGGTTTTAGGATAGGCTATAGTTTTCGAGCGAGCGCCGCGAGCGAGAGACGCGTATAGGTGTGTCATAAACCAACGGTTTGGCACATACGGACATTGAAATATTCGCACCAGCCCGTGGAGCCGGAAGTATTTATCCTATTGCCTACCGACACATGTTTACAGTTTATGAATAGTTTCACATAAATAGTACTATTTCCTCATAGTACAGTGCAATGTGATGTCCGAAATGGCTCACAAAATTAGGTAATAACACGAAATATACGGAAGGCAATATAAGGTATATGTATAGCTTGGAAATTGTGACCGTTGCTCGCTCGCTCCGCTCGCTCGTAAAAATCTAGTCCAACCTCACAACCGATCCCACACGTTCGCAAATTTGAAATATGTCGCCACCATATCGAATAATAAACGCAAGATGGATTGGTTTTAGGTTAGGCTATAGCTTTCGTGCGAGTGCAGCGAACGAGGGACGCGTAAAGGTGTGTCACAAACCATCGGTTTGGCACATACGGACATTGATATATTCGCACCAGCCCGCGGAACCGGAAGTCTTTATCCTATTGCCTTCTGACAAATGTTTACGGTTTACCAATAGTTTCACATAATTAGTACCGTTTCCTCATAGTACAGTGCAACGTGATGTCCGAAATGGCTGACAAAATTAGGTACAAGCACGAAATATATGCAAGACAATATATGGTATATGTATAGCTTGGAAATTGTGACCGTTGCTCGCTCGCTCCGCTCGCTCGTAAAAATCGAGTCCAACCCCGCAACCGATCCCACACGTTCGCAAATTTGAAATATGTCGCCACCATATCGAATAATGAACGCAAGATGGATTGGTTTTAGGTTAGGCTATAGTTTTCGAGCGAGAGACGCGTATAGGTGTGTCATAAACCAACGGTTTGGCACATACGGACATTGAAATATTCGCACCAGCCCGAGGAGCGGGAAGTCTTTATCCTATTGCCTTCTGACAAATGTTTACGGTTTACCAATAGTTTCACATAATTAGTACCGTTTCCTCATAGTACAGTGCAACGTTATCTCCGAAATGGCTGACAAAATTAGGTAATAACACGAAATATATGGAAGGCAATATAAGGTATATGTATAGCTTGGAAATTGTGACCGTTGCTCGCTCGCTCCGCTCGCTCGTAAAAATCTAGTCCAACCCCACAACCGATCCGACACGTTCGCAAATTTGAAATATGTCGCCATCATATCGAATAATGAACGCAAGATGGATTGGTTTTAGGTTAGGCTATAGTTTTCGAGCGAGCGCCGCGAGCGAGAGACGCGTAAATGTGTGTCACAAACCAACGGTTTGGCACATACGGACATTGAAATATTCGCACCAGCCCGTGGAGCCGGAAGTATTTATCCTATTGCCTACCGACACATGTTTACAGTTTATGAATAGTTTCACATAAATAGTACTATTTCCTCATAGTACAGTGCAATGTGATGTCCGAAATGGCTGACAAAATTAGGTAATAACACGAAATATACGGAAGGCAATATAAGGTATATGTATAGCTTGGAAATTGTGACCGTTGCTCGCTCGCTCCGCTCGCTCGTAAAAATCTAGTCCAACCTCACAACCGATCCCACACGTTCGCAAATTTGAAATATGTCGCCACCATATCGAATAATGAACGCAAGATGGATTGGTTTTAGGTTAGGCTATAGCTTTCGTGCGAGTGCAGCGAACGAGGGACGCGTAAAGGTGTGTCACAAACCATCGGTTTGGCACATACGGACATTGATATATTCGCACCAGCCCGAGGAACCGGAAGTCTTTATCCTATTGCCTTCTGACAAATGTTTACGGTTTACCAATAGTTTCACATAATTAGTACCGTTTCCTCATAGTACAGTGCAACGTGATGTCCGAAATGGCTGACAAAATTAGGTACAAGCACGAAATATATGCAAGACAATATATGGTATATGTATAGCTTGGAAATTGTGACCGTTGCTCGCTCGCTCCGCTCGCTCGTAAAAATCGAGTCCAACCCCGCAACCGATCCCACACGTTCGCAAATTTGAAATATGTCGCCACCATATCGAATAATGAACGCAAGATGGATTGGTTTTAGGTTAGGCTATAGTTTTCGAGCGAGAGACGCGTATAGGTGTGTCATAAACCAACGGTTTGGCACATACGGACATTGAAATATTCGCACCAGCCCGAGGAGCCGGAAGTCTTTATCCTATTGCCTTCTGACAAATGTTTACGGTTTACCAATAGTTTCACATAATTAGTACCGTTTCCTCATAGTACAGTGCAACGTTATGTCCGAAATGGCTGACAAAATTAGGTAATAACACGAAATATATGGAAGGCAATATAAGGTATATGTATAGCTTGGAAATTGTGACCGTTGCTCGCTCGCTCCGCTCGCTCGTAAAAATCTAGTCCAACCCCACAACCGATCCGACACGTTCGCAAATTTGAAATATGTCGCCATCATATCGAATAATGAACGCAAGATGGATTGGTTTTAGGTTAGGCTATAGTTTTCGAGCGAGCGCCGCGAGCGAGAGACGTGTAAAGGTGTGTCACAAACCAACGGTTTGGCACATACGGACATTGAAATATTCGCACCAGCCCGTGGAGCCGGAAGTATTTATCCTATTGCCTACCGACACATGTTTACAGTTTATGAATAGTTTCACATAAATAGTACTATTTCCTCATAGTACAGTGCAATGTGATGTCCGAAATGGCTGACAAAATTAGGTAATAACACGAAATATACGGAAGGCAATATAAGGTATATGTATAGCTTGGAAATTGTGACCGTTGCTCGCTCGCTCCGCTCGCTCGTAAAAATCTAGTCCAACCTCACAACCGATCCCACACGTTCGCAAATTTGAAATATGTCGCCACCATATCGAATAATGAACGGAAGATGGATTGGTTTTAGGTTAGGCTATAGCTTTCGTGCGAGCGCAGCGAACGAGAGACGCGTAAAGGTGTGTCACAAACCATCGGTTTGGCACATACGGACATTGATATATTCGCACCAGCCCGAGGAGCCGGAAGTCTTTATCCTATTGCCTTCTGACAAATGTTTACGGTTTACCAATAGTTTCACATAATTAGTACCGTTTCCTCATAGTACAGTGCAACGTGATGTCCGAAATGGCTGACAAAATTAGGTACAAGCACGAAATATATGCAAGACAATATATGGTATATGTATAGCTTGGAAATTGTGACCGTTGCTCGCTCGCTCCGCTCGCTCGTAAAAATCTAGTCCAACCCCACAACCGATCCGACACGTTGGCAAATTTGTTACATGTCGCCATCATATCGAATAATGAACACAAGATGGATTGGTTTTAGGATAGGCTATAGTTTTCGAGCGAGCGCCGCGAGCGAGAGACGCGTATAGGTGTGTCATAAACCAACGGTTTGGCACATACGGACATTGAAATATTCGCACCAGCCCGTGGAGCCGGAAGTATTTATCCTATTGCCTACCGACACATGTTTACAGTTTATGAATAGTTTCACATAAATAGTACTATTTCCTCATAGTACAGTGCAATGTGATGTCCGAAATGGCTGACAAAATTAGGTAATAACACGAAATATACGGAAGGCAATATAAGGTATATGTATAGCTTGGAAATTGTGACCGTTGCTCGCTCGCTCCGCTCGCTCGTAAAAATCTAGTCCAACCTCGCAACCGATCCCACACGTTCGCAAATTTGAAATATGTCGCCACCATATCGAATAATGAACGCAAGATGGATTGGTTTTAGGTTAGGCTATAGCTTTCGTGCGAGTGCAGCGAACGAGGGACACGTAAAGGTGTGTCACAAACCATCGGTTTGGCACATACGGACATTGATATATTCGCACCAGCCCGAGGAACCGGAAGTCTTTATCCTATTGCCTTCTGACAAATGTTTACGGTTTACCAATAGTTTCACATAATTAGTACCGTTTCCTCATAGTACAGTGCAACGTGATGTCCGAAATGGCTGACAAAATTAGGTACAAGCACGAAATATATGCAAGACAATATATGGTATATGTATAGCTTGGAAATTGTGACCGTTGCTCGCTCGCTCCGCTCGCTCGTAAAAATCTAGTCCAACCTCACAACCGATCCCACACGTTCGCAAATTTGAAATATGTCGCCACCATATCGAATAATGAACGCAAGATGGATTGGTTTTAGGTTAGGCTATAGTTTTCGAGCGAGCGCCGCGAGCGAGAGACGCGTATAGGTGTGTCATAAACCAACGGTTTGGCACATACGGACATTGAAATATTCGCACCAGCCCGAGGAGCCGGAAGTATTTATCCTAATGCCTACCGACACATGTTTACAGTTTATGAATAGTTTCACATAAATAGTACTATTTCCTCATAGTACAGTGCAATGTGATGTCCGAAATGGCTGACAAAATTAGGTAATAACACGAAATATATGGAAGGCAATATAAGGTATATGTATAGCTTGGAAATTGTGACCGTTGCTCGCTCGCTCCGCTCGCTCGGAAAAATCTAGTCCAACCTCACAACCGATCCCACACGTTCGCAAATTTGAAATATGTCGCCACCATATCGAATAATGAACGGAAGATGGATTGGTTTTAGGTTAGGCTATAGCTTTCGTGCGAGCGCAGCGAACGAGAGACGCGTAAAGGTGTGTCACAAACCATCGGTTTGGCACATACGGACATTGATATATTCGCACCAGCCCGAGGAGCCGGAAGTCTTTATCCTATTGCCTTCTGACAAATGTTTACGGTTTACCAATAGTTTCACATAATTAGTACCGTTTCCTCATAGTACAGTGCAACGTGATGTCCGAAATGGCTGACAAAATTAGGTACAAGCACGAAATATATGCAAGACAATATATGGTATATGTATAGCTTGGAAATTGTGACCGTTGCTCGCTCGCTCCGCTCGCTCGTAAAAATCTAGTCCAACCCCACAACCGATCCGACACGTTGGCAAATTTGATACATGTCGCCATCATATCGAATATTGAACGCAAGATGGATTGGTTTTAGGTTAGGCTATAGTTTTCGAGCAAGCGCAGCGAGCGAGAGACGCGTATAGGTGTGTCATAAACCAACGGTTTGGCACATACGGACATTGAAATATTGGCACCAGCCCGAGGAGCCGGAAGTATTTATCCTATTGCCTACCGACACATGTTTACAGTTTATGAATAGTTTCACATAAATAGTACTATTTCCTCATAGTACAGTGCAATGTGATGTCCGAAATGGCTGACAAAATTAGGTAATAACACGAAATATATGGAAGGCAATATAAGGTATATGTGTAGCTTGGAAATTGTGACCGTTGCTCGCTCACTCCGCTCGCTCGTAAAAATCTAGTCCAACCTCACAACCGATCCCACACGTTCGCAAATTTGAAATATGTCTCCACCATATCGAATAATGAACGGAAGATGGATTGGTTTTAGGTTAGGCTATAGCTATCGTGCGAGTGCAGCGAACGAGAGACGCGTAAAGGTGTGCCACAAACCATCGGTTTGGCACATACGGACATTGATATATTCGCACCAGCCCGAGGAACCGGAAGTCTTTATCCTATTGCCTTCTGACAAATGTTTACGGTTTACCAATAGTTTCACATAATTAGTACCGTTTCCTCATAGTACAGTGCAACGTGATGTCCGAAATGGCTGACAAAATTAGGTACAAGCACGAAATATATGCAAGACAATATATGGTATATGTGTAGCTTGGAAATTGTGACCGTTGCTCGCTCGCTCCGCTCGCTCATAAAAATCTAGTCCAACCCCACAACCGATCCGACACGTTCGCAAATTTGAAACATGTCGCCATCATATCGAATAATGAACGCAAGATGGATTGGTTTTAGGTTAGGCTATAGTTTTCGAGCGAGCGCCGCGAGCGAGAGACGCGTATAGGTGTGTCATAAACCAACGGTTTGGCACATACGGACATTGAAATATTCGCACCAGCCCGAGGAGCCGGAAGTATTTATCCTATTGCCTACCGACACATGTTTACAGTTTATGAATAGTTTCACATAAATAGTACTATTTCCTCATAGTACAGTGCAATGTGATGTCCGAAATGGCTGACAAAATTAGGTAATAACACGAAATATATGGAAGGCAATATAAGGTATATGTATAGCTTGGAAATTGTGACCGTTGCTCGCTCGCTCCGCTCGCTCGTAAAAATCTAGTCCAACCTCACAACCGATCCCACACGTTCACAAATTTGAAATATGTCGCCACCATATCGAATAATGAACGGAAGATGGATTGGTTTTAGGTTAGGCTATAGCTTTCGTGCGAGTGCAGCGAACGAGAGACGCGTAAAGGTGTGTCACAAACCATCGGTTTGGCACATACGGACATTGATATATTCGCACCAGCCCGAGGAACCGGAAGTCTTTATCCTATTGCCTTCTGACAAATGTTTACGGTTTACCAATAGTTTCACATAATTAGTACCGTTTCCTCATAGTACAGTGCAACGTGATGTCCGAAATGGCTGACAAAATTAGGTACAAGCACGAAATATATGCAAGACAATATATGGTATATGTATAGCTTGGAAATTGTGACCGTTGCTCGCTCGCTCCGCTCGCTCGTAAAAATCGAGTCCAACCCCGCAACCGATCCCACACGTTCGCAAATTTGAAATATGTCGCCACCATATCGAATAATGAACGCAAGATGGATTGGTTTTAGGTTAGGCTATAGTTTTCGAGCGAGAGACGCGTATAGGTGTGTCATAAACCAACGGTTTGGCACATACGGACATTGAAATATTCGCACCAGCCCGAGGAGCGGGAAGTCTTTATCCTATTGCCTTCTGACAAATGTTTACGGTTTACCAATAGTTTCACATAATTAGTACCGTTTCCTCATAGTACAGTGCAACGTTATCTCCGAAATGGCTGACAAAATTAGGTAATAACACGAAATATATGGAAGGCAATATAAGGTATATGTATAGCTTGGAAATTGTGACCGTTGCTCGCTCGCTCCGCTCGCTCGTAAAAATCTAGTCCAACCCCACAACCGATCCGACACGTTCGCAAATTTGAAATATGTCGCCATCATATCGAATAATGAACGCAAGATGGATTGGTTTTAGGTTAGGCTATAGTTTTCGAGCGAGCGCCGCGAGCGAGAGACGCGTAAATGTGTGTCACAAACCAACGGTTTGGCACATACGGACATTGAAATATTCGCACCAGCCCGTGGAGCCGGAAGTATTTATCCTATTGCCTACCGACACATGTTTACAGTTTATGAATAGTTTCACATAAATAGTACTATTTCCTCATAGTACAGTGCAATGTGATGTCCGAAATGGCTGACAAAATTAGGTAATAACACGAAATATACGGAAGGCAATATAAGGTATATGTATAGCTTGGAAATTGTGACCGTTGCTCGCTCGCTCCGCTCGCTCGTAAAAATCTAGTCCAACCTCACAACCGATCCCACACGTTCGCAAATTTGAAATATGTCGCCACCATATCGAATAATGAACGCAAGATGGATTGGTTTTAGGTTAGGCTATAGCTTTCGTGCGAGTGCAGCGAACGAGGGACGCGTAAAGGTGTGTCACAAACCATCGGTTTGGCACATACGGACATTGATATATTCGCACCAGCCCGAGGAACCGGAAGTCTTTATCCTATTGCCTTCTGACAAATGTTTACGGTTTACCAATAGTTTCACATAATTAGTACCGTTTCCTCATAGTACAGTGCAACGTGATGTCCGAAATGGCTGACAAAATTAGGTACAAGCACGAAATATATGCAAGACAATATATGGTATATGTATAGCTTGGAAATTGTGACCGTTGCTCGCTCGCTCCGCTCGCTCGTAAAAATCGAGTCCAACCCCGCAACCGATCCCACACGTTCGCAAATTTGAAATATGTCGCCACCATATCGAATAATGAACGCAAGATGGATTGGTTTTAGGTTAGGCTATAGTTTTCGAGCGAGAGACGCGTATAGGTGTGTCATAAACCAACGGTTTGGCACATACGGACATTGAAATATTCGCACCAGCCCGAGGAGCCGGAAGTCTTTATCCTATTGCCTTCTGACAAATGTTTACGGTTTACCAATAGTTTCACATAATTAGTACCGTTTCCTCATAGTACAGTGCAACGTTATGTCCGAAATGGCTGACAAAATTAGGTAATAACACGAAATATATGGAAGGCAATATAAGGTATATGTATAGCTTGGAAATTGTGACCGTTGCTCGCTCGCTCCGCTCGCTCGTAAAAATCTAGTCCAACCCCACAACCGATCCGACACGTTCGCAAATTTGAAATATGTCGCCATCATATCGAATAATGAACGCAAGATGGATTGGTTTTAGGTTAGGCTATAGTTTTCGAGCGAGCGCCGCGAGCGAGAGACGCGTAAAGGTGTGTCACAAACCAACGGTTTGGCACATACGGACATTGAAATATTCGCACCAGCCCGTGGAGCCGGAAGTATTTATCCTATTGCCTACCGACACATGTTTACAGTTTATGAATAGTTTCACATAAATAGTACTATTTCCTCATAGTACAGTGCAATGTGATGTCCGAAATGGCTGACAAAATTAGGTAATAACACGAAATATACGGAAGGCAATATAAGGTATATGTATAGCTTGGAAATTGTGACCGTTGCTCGCTCGCTCCGCTCGCTCGTAAAAATCTAGTCCAACCTCACAACCGATCCCACACGTTCGCAAATTTGAAATATGTCGCCACCATATCGAATAATGAACGGAAGATGGATTGGTTTTAGGTTAGGCTATAGCTTTCGTGCGAGCGCAGCGAACGAGAGACGCGTAAAGGTGTGTCACAAACCATCGGTTTGGCACATACGGACATTGATATATTCGCACCAGCCCGAGGAGCCGGAAGTCTTTATCCTATTGCCTTCTGACAAATGTTTACGGTTTACCAATAGTTTCACATAATTAGTACCGTTTCCTCATAGTACAGTGCAACGTGATGTCCGAAATGGCTGACAAAATTAGGTACAAGCACGAAATATATGCAAGACAATATATGGTATATGTATAGCTTGGAAATTGTGACCGTTGCTCGCTCGCTCCGCTCGCTCGTAAAAATCTAGTCCAACCCCACAACCGATCCGACACGTTGGCAAATTTGTTACATGTCGCCATCATATCGAATAATGAACACAAGATGGATTGGTTTTAGGATAGGCTATAGTTTTCGAGCGAGCGCCGCGAGCGAGAGACGCGTATAGGTGTGTCATAAACCAACGGTTTGGCACATACGGACATTGAAATATTCGCACCAGCCCGTGGAGCCGGAAGTATTTATCCTATTGCCTACCGACACATGTTTACAGTTTATGAATAGTTTCACATAAATAGTACTATTTCCTCATAGTACAGTGCAATGTGATGTCCGAAATGGCTGACAAAATTAGGTAATAACACGAAATATACGGAAGGCAATATAAGGTATATGTATAGCTTGGAAATTGTGACCGTTGCTCGCTCGCTCCGCTCGCTCGTAAAAATCTAGTCCAACCTCGCAACCGATCCCACACGTTCGCAAATTTGAAATATGTCGCCACCATATCGAATAATGAACGCAAGATGGATTGGTTTTAGGTTAGGCTATAGCTTTCGTGCGAGTGCAGCGAACGAGGGACACGTAAAGGTGTGTCACAAACCATCGGTTTGGCACATACGGACATTGATATATTCGCACCAGCCCGAGGAACCGGAAGTCTTTATCCTATTGCCTTCTGACAAATGTTTACGGTTTACCAATAGTTTCACATAATTAGTACCGTTTCCTCATAGTACAGTGCAACGTGATGTCCGAAATGGCTGACAAAATTAGGTACAAGCACGAAATATATGCAAGACAATATATGGTATATGTATAGCTTGGAAATTGTGACCGTTGCTCGCTCGCTCCGCTCGCTCGTAAAAATCTAGTCCAACCTCACAACCGATCCCACACGTTCGCAAATTTGAAATATGTCGCCACCATATCGAATAATGAACGCAAGATGGATTGGTTTTAGGTTAGGCTATAGTTTTCGAGCGAGCGCCGCGAGCGAGAGACGCGTATAGGTGTGTCATAAACCAACGGTTTGGCACATACGGACATTGAAATATTCGCACCAGCCCGAGGAGCCGGAAGTATTTATCCTAATGCCTACCGACACATGTTTACAGTTTATGAATAGTTTCACATAAATAGTACTATTTCCTCATAGTACAGTGCAATGTGATGTCCGAAATGGCTGACAAAATTAGGTAATAACACGAAATATATGGAAGGCAATATAAGGTATATGTATAGCTTGGAAATTGTGACCGTTGCTCGCTCGCTCCGCTCGCTCGGAAAAATCTAGTCCAACCTCACAACCGATCCCACACGTTCGCAAATTTGAAATATGTCGCCACCATATCGAATAATGAACGGAAGATGGATTGGTTTTAGGTTAGGCTATAGCTTTCGTGCGAGCGCAGCGAACGAGAGACGCGTAAAGGTGTGTCACAAACCATCGGTTTGGCACATACGGACATTGATATATTCGCACCAGCCCGAGGAGCCGGAAGTCTTTATCCTATTGCCTTCTGACAAATGTTTACGGTTTACCAATAGTTTCACATAATTAGTACCGTTTCCTCATAGTACAGTGCAACGTGATGTCCGAAATGGCTGACAAAATTAGGTACAAGCACGAAATATATGCAAGACAATATATGGTATATGTATAGCTTGGAAATTGTGACCGTTGCTCGCTCGCTCCGCTCGCTCGTAAAAATCTAGTCCAACCCCACAACCGATCCGACACGTTGGCAAATTTGATACATGTCGCCATCATATCGAATATTGAACGCAAGATGGATTGGTTTTAGGTTAGGCTATAGTTTTCGAGCAAGCGCAGCGAGCGAGAGACGCGTATAGGTGTGTCATAAACCAACGGTTTGGCACATACGGACATTGAAATATTGGCACCAGCCCGAGGAGCCGGAAGTATTTATCCTATTGCCTACCGACACATGTTTACAGTTTATGAATAGTTTCACATAAATAGTACTATTTCCTCATAGTACAGTGCAATGTGATGTCCGAAATGGCTGACAAAATTAGGTAATAACACGAAATATATGGAAGGCAATATAAGGTATATGTGTAGCTTGGAAATTGTGACCGTTGCTCGCTCACTCCGCTCGCTCGTAAAAATCTAGTCCAACCTCACAACCGATCCCACACGTTCGCAAATTTGAAATATGTCTCCACCATATCGAATAATGAACGGAAGATGGATTGGTTTTAGGTTAGGCTATAGCTATCGTGCGAGTGCAGCGAACGAGAGACGCGTAAAGGTGTGCCACAAACCATCGGTTTGGCACATACGGACATTGATATATTCGCACCAGCCCGAGGAACCGGAAGTCTTTATCCTATTGCCTTCTGACAAATGTTTACGGTTTACCAATAGTTTCACATAATTAGTACCGTTTCCTCATAGTACAGTGCAACGTGATGTCCGAAATGGCTGACAAAATTAGGTACAAGCACGAAATATATGCAAGACAATATATGGTATATGTGTAGCTTGGAAATTGTGACCGTTGCTCGCTCGCTCCGCTCGCTCATAAAAATCTAGTCCAACCCCACAACCGATCCGACACGTTCGCAAATTTGAAACATGTCGCCATCATATCGAATAATGAACGCAAGATGGATTGGTTTTAGGTTAGGCTATAGTTTTCGAGCGCGCGCCGCGAGCGAGAGACGCGTATAGGTGTGTCATAAACCAACGGTTTGGCACATACGGACATTGAAATATTCGCACCAGCCCGAGGAGCCGGAAGTATTTATCCTATTGCCTACCGACACATGTTTACAGTTTATGAATAGTTTCACATAAATAGTACTATTTCCTCATAGTACAGTGCAATGTGATGTCCGAAATGGCTGACAAAATTAGGTAATAACACGAAATATATGGAAGGCAATATAAGGTATATGTATAGCTTGGAAATTGTGACCGTTGCTCGCTCGCTCCGCTCGCTCGTAAAAATCTAGTCCAACCTCACAACCGATCCCACACGTTCACAAATTTGAAATATGTCGCCACCATATCGAATAATGAACGGAAGATGGATTGGTTTTAGGTTAGGCTATAGCTTTCGTGCGAGTGCAGCGAACGAGAGACGCGTAAAGGTGTGTCACAAACCATCGGTTTGGCACATACGGACATTGATATATTCGCACCAGCCCGAGGAACCGGAAGTCTTTATCCTATTGCCTTCTGACAAATGTTTACGGTTTACCAATAGTTTCACATAATTAGTACCGTTTCCTCATAGTACAGTGCAACGTGATGTCCGAAATGGCTGACAAAATTAGGTAATAACACGAAATATATGGAAGGCAATATAAGGTATATGTATAGCTTGGAAATTGTGACCGTTGCTCGCTCGCTCCGCTCGCTCGTAAAAATCTAGTCCAACCACACAACCGATCCCACACGTTCACAAATTTGAAATATGTCGCCACCATATCGAATAATGAACGCAAGATGGATTGGTTTTAGGTTAGGCTATAGTTTTCGAGCGAGCGCCGCGAGCGAGAGACGCGTAAAGGTGTGTCATAAACCAACGGTTTGGCACATACGGACATTGAAATATTCGCACCAGCCCGTGGAGCCGGAAGTATTTATCCTATTGCCTACCGACACATGTTTACAGTTTATGAATAGTTTCACATAAATAGTACTATTTCCTCATAGTACAGTGCAATGTGATGTCCGAAATGGCTGACAAAATTAGGTAATAACACGAAATATACAGAAGGCAATATAAGGTATATGTATAGCTTGGAAATTGTGACCGTTGCTCGCTCGCTCCGCTCGCTCGTAAAAATCTAGTCCAACCTCACAACCGATCCCACACGTTCGCAAATTTGAAATATGTCGCCACCATATCGAATAATGAACGCAAGATGGATTGGTTTTAGGTTAGGCTATAGTTTTCGAGCGAGCGCCGCGAGCGAGAGACGCGTATAGGTGTGTCATAAACCAACGGTTTGGCACATACGGACATTGAAATATTCGCACCAGCCCGAGGAGCCGGAAGTATTTATCCTAATGCCTACCGACACATGTTTACAGTTTATGAATAGTTTCACATAAATAGTACTATATCCTCATAGTACAGTGCAATGTGATGTCCGAAATGGCTGACAAAATTAGGTAATAACACGAAATATATGGAAGGCAATATAAGGTATATGTATAGCTTGGAAATTGTGACCGTTGCTCGCTCGCTCCGCTCGCTCGGAAAAATCTAGTCCAACCTCACAACCGATCCCACACGTTCGCAAATTTGAAATATGTCGCCACCATATCGAATAATGAACGGAAGATGGATTGGTTTTAGGTTAGGCTATAGCTTTCGTGCGAGCGCAGCGAACGAGAGACGCGGAAAGGTGTGTCACAAACCATCGGTTTGGCACATACGGACATTGATATATTCGCACCAGCCCGAGGAGCCGGAAGTCTTTATCCTATTGCCTTCTGACAAATGTTTACGGTTTACCAATAGTTTCACATAATTAGTACCGTTTCCTCATAGTACAGTGCAACGTGATGTCCGAAATGGCTGACAAAATTAGGTACAAGCACGAAATATATGCAAGACTATATATGGTATATGTATAGCTTGGAAATTGTGACCGTTGCTCGCTCGCTCCGCTCGCTCGTAAAAATCTAGTCCAACCCCACAACCGATCCGACACGTTCGCAAATTTGATACATGTCGCCATCATATCGAATAATGAACGCAAGATGGATTGGTTTTAGGTTAGGCTATAGTTTTCGAGCGAGCGCCGCGAGCGAGAGACGCGTAAAGGTGTGTCATAAACGAACGGTTTGGCACATACGGACATTGAAATATTCGCACCAGCCCGTGGAGCCGGAAGTATTTATCCTATTGCCTACCGACACATGTTTACAGTTTATGAATAGTTTCACATAAATA
This sequence comes from Bombus affinis, assembly GCF_024516045.1. Classification (NCBI taxonomy): domain Eukaryota; kingdom Metazoa; phylum Arthropoda; class Insecta; order Hymenoptera; family Apidae; genus Bombus; species Bombus affinis. The sequence continues at coordinate 59,732 of NW_026109005.1, read as the reverse complement.
GTACTATTTCCTCATAGTACAGTGCAATGTGATGTCCGAAATGGCTGATAAAATTAGGTAATAACACGAAATATATGGAAGGCAATATAAGGTATATGTATAGCTTGGAAATTGTGACCGTTGCTCGCTCGCTCCGCTCGCTCGTAAAAATCTAGTCCAACCTCACAACCGATCCCACACGTTCGCAAATTTGAAATATGTCGCCACCATATCGAATAATGAACGGAAGATGGATTGGTTTTAGGTTAGGCTATAGCTTTCGTGCGAGCGCAGCGAACGAGAGACGCGGAAAGGTGTGTCACAAACCATCGGTTTGGCACATACGGACATTGATATATTCGCACCAGCCCGAGGAGCCGGAAGTCTTTATCCTATTGCCTTCTGACAAATGTTTACGGTTTACCAATAGTTTCACATAATTAGTACCGTTTCCTCATAGTACAGTGCAACGTGATGTCCGAAATGGCTGACAAAATTAGGTACAAGCACGAAATATATGCAAGACTATATATGGTATATGTATAGCTTGGAAATTGTGACCGTTGCTCGCTCGCTCCGCTCGCTCGTAAAAATCTAGTCCAACCCCACAACCGATCCGACACGTTCGCAAATTTGATACATGTCGCCATCATATCGAATAATGAACGCAAGATGGATTGGTTTTAGGTTAGGCTATAGTTTTCGAGCGAGCGCCGCGAGCGAGAGACGCGTAAAGGTGTGTCACAAACCATCGGTTTGGCACATACGGACATTGATATATTCGCACCAGCCCGAGGAGCCGGAAGTCTTTATCCTATTGCCTTCTGACAAATGTTTACGGTTTACCAATAGTTTCACATAATTAGTACCGTTTCCTCATAGTACAGTGCAACGTGATGTCCGAAATGGCTGACAAAATTAGGTACAAGCACGAAATATATGCAAGACAATATATGGTATATGTATAGCTTGGAAATTGTGACCGTTGCTCGCTCGCTCCGCTCGCTCGTAAAAATCTAGTCCAACCCCACAACCGATCCGACACGTTCGCAAATTTGAAATATGTCGCCATCATATCGAATAATGAACGCAAGATGGATTGGTTTTAGGTTAGGCTATAGTTTTCGAGCGAGCGCCGCGAGCGAGAGACGCGTAAAGGTGTGTCATAAACGAACGGTTTGGCACATACGGACATTGAAATATTCGCACCAGCCCGTGGAGCCGGAAGTATTTATCCTATTGCCTACCGACACATGTTTACAGTTTATGAATAGTTTCACATAAATAGTACTATTTCCTCATAGTACAGTGCAATGTGATGTCCGAAATGGCTGATAAAATTAGGTAATAACACGAAATATATGGAAGGCAATATAAGGTATATGTATAGCTTGGAAATTGTGACCGTTGCTCGCTCGCTCCGCTCGCTCGTAAAAATCTAGTCCAACCTCACAACCGATCCCACACGTTCGCAAATTTGAAATATGTCGCCACCATATCGAATAATGAACGGAAGATGGATTGGTTTTAGGTTAGGCTATAGCTTTCGTGCGAGCGCAGCGAACGAGAGACGCGTAAAGGTGTGTCACAAACCATCGGTTTGGCACATACGGACATTGATATATTCGCACCAGCCCGAGGAGCCGGAAGTCTTTATCCTATTGCCTTCTGACAAATGTTTACGGTTTACCAATAGTTTCACATAATTAGTACCGTTTCCTCATAGTACAGTGCAACGTGATGTCCGAAATGGCTGACAAAATTAGGTACAAGCACGAAATATATGCAAGACAATATATGGTATATGTATAGCTTGGAAATTGTGACCGTTGCTCGCTCGCTCCGCTCGCTCGTAAAAATCTAGTCCAACCCCACAACCGATCCGACACGTTGGCAAATTTGTTACATGTCGCCATCATATCGAATAATGAACACAAGATGGATTGGTTTTAGGATAGGCTATAGTTTTCGAGCGAGCGCCGCGAGCGAGAGACGCGTATAGGTGTGTCATAAACCAACGGTTTGGCACATACGGACATTGAAATATTCGCACCAGCCCGTGGAGCCGGAAGTATTTATCCTATTGCCTACCGACACATGTTTACAGTTTATGAATAGTTTCACATAAATAGTACTATTTCCTCATAGTACAGTGCAATGTGATGTCCGAAATGGCTGACAAAATTAGGTAATAACACGAAATATACGGAAGGCAATATAAGGTATATGTATAGCTTGGAAATTGTGACCGTTGCTCGCTCGCTCCGCTCGCTCGTAAAAATCTAGTCCAACCTCACAACCGATCCCACACGTTCGCAAATTTGAAATATGTCGCCACCATATCGAATAATGAACGCAAGATGGATTGGTTTTAGGTTAGGCTATAGCTTTCGTGCGAGTGCAGCGAACGAGGGACGCGTAAAGGTGTGTCACAAACCATCGGTTTGGCACATACGGACATTGATATATTCGCACCAGCCCGAGGAACCGGAAGTGTTTATCCTATTGCCTTCTGACAAATGTTTACGGTTTACCAATAGTTTCACATAATTAGTACCGTTTCCTCATAGTACAGTGCAACGTGATGTCCGAAATGGCTGACAAAATTAGGTACAAGCACGAAATATATGCAAGACAATATATGGTATATGTATAGCTTGGAAATTGTGACCGTTGCTCGCTCGCTCCGCTCGCTCGTAAAAATCTAGTCCAACCTCACAACCGATCCCACACGTTCGCAAATTTGAAATATGTCGCCACCATATCGAATAATGAACGCAAGATGGATTGGTTTTAGGTTAGGCTATAGTTTTCGAGCGAGCGCCGCGAGCGAGAGACGCGTATAGGTGTGTCATAAACCAACGGTTTGGCACATACGGACATTGAAATATTCGCACCAGCCCGAGGAGCCGGAAGTATTTATCCTAATGCCTACCGACACATGTTTACAGTTTATGAATAGTTTCACATAAATAGTACTATTTCCTCATAGTACAGTGCAATGTGATGTCCGAAATGGCTGACAAAATTAGGTAATAACACGAAATATATGGAAGGCAATATAAGGTATATGTATAGCTTGGAAATTGTGACCGTTGCTCGCTCGCTCCGCTCGCTCGGAAAAATCTAGTCCAACCTCACAACCGATCCCACACGTTCGCAAATTTGAAATATGTCGCCACCATATCGAATAATGAACGGAAGATGGATTGGTTTTAGGTTAGGCTATAGCTTTCGTGCGAGCGCAGCGAACGAGAGACGCGTAAAGGTGTGTCACAAACCATCGGTTTGGCACATACGGACATTGATATATTCGCACCAGCCCGAGGAGCCGGAAGTCTTTATCCTATTGCCTTCTGACAAATGTTTACGGTTTACCAATAGTTTCACATAATTAGTACCGTTTCCTCATAGTACAGTGCAACGTGATGTCCGAAATGGCTGACAAAATTAGGTACAAGCACGAAATATATGCAAGACAATATATGGTATATGTATAGCTTGGAAATTGTGACCGTTGCTCGCTCGCTCCGCTCGCTCGTAAAAATCTAGTCCAACCCCACAACCGATCCGACACGTTGGCAAATTTGATACATGTCGCCATCATATCGAATATTGAACGCAAGATGGATTGGTTTTAGGTTAGGCTATAGGTTTCGAGCAAGCGCAGCGAGCGAGAGACGCGTATAGGTGTGTCATAAACCAACGGTTTGGCACATACGGACATTGAAATATTGGCACCAGCCCGAGGAGCCGGAAGTATTTATCCTATTGCCTACCGACACATGTTTACAGTTTATGAATAGTTTCACATAAATAGTACTATTTCCTCATAGTACAGTGCAATGTGATGTCCGAAATGGCTGACAAAATTAGGTAATAACACGAAATATATGGAAGGCAATATAAGGTATATGTATAGCTTGGAAATTGTGACCGTTGCTCGCTCGCTCCGCTCGCTCGGAAAAATCTAGTCCAACCTCACAACCGATCCCACACGTTCGCAAATTTGAAATATGTCGCCACCATATCGAATAATGAACGGAAGATGGATTGGTTTTAGGTTAGGCTATAGCTTTCGTGCGAGCGCAGCGAACGAGAGACGCGGAAAGGTGTGTCACAAACCATCGGTTTGGCACATACGGACATTGATATATTCGCACCAGCCCGAGGAGCCGGAAGTCTTTATCCTATTGCCTTCTGACAAATGTTTACGGTTTACCAATAGTTTCACATAATTAGTACCGTTTCCTCATAGTACAGTGCAACGTGATGTCCGAAATGGCTGACAAAATTAGGTACAAGCACGAAATATATGCAAGACTATATATGGTATATGTATAGCTTGGAAATTGTGACCGTTGCTCGCTCGCTCCGCTCGCTCGTAAAAATCTAGTCCAACCCCACAACCGATCCGACACGTTCGCAAATTTGATACATGTCGCCATCATATCGAATAATGAACGCAAGATGGATTGGTTTTAGGTTAGGCTATAGTTTTCGAGCGAGCGCCGCGAGCGAGAGACGCGTAAAGGTGTGTCATAAACGAACGGTTTGGCACATACGGACATTGAAATATTCGCACCAGCCCGTGGAGCCGGAAGTATTTATCCTATTGCCTACCGACACATGTTTACAGTTTATGAATAGTTTCACATAAATAGTACTATTTCCTCATAGTACAGTGCAATGTGATGTCCGAAATGGCTGATAAAATTAGGTAATAACACGAAATATATGGAAGGCAATATAAGGTATATGTATAGCTTGGAAATTGTGACCGTTGCTCGCTCGCTCCGCTCGCTCGTAAAAATCTAGTCCAACCTCACAACCGATCCCACACGTTCGCAAATTTGAAATATGTCGCCACCATATCGAATAATGAACGGAAGATGGATTGGTTTTAGGTTAGGCTATAGCTTTCGTGCGAGCGCAGCGAACGAGAGACGCGGAAAGGTGTGTCACAAACCATCGGTTTGGCACATACGGACATTGATATATTCGCACCAGCCCGAGGAGCCGGAAGTCTTTATCCTATTGCCTTCTGACAAATGTTTACGGTTTACCAATAGTTTCACATAATTAGTACCGTTTCCTCATAGTACAGTGCAACGTGATGTCCGAAATGGCTGACAAAATTAGGTACAAGCACGAAATATATGCAAGACTATATATGGTATATGTATAGCTTGGAAATTGTGACCGTTGCTCGCTCGCTCCGCTCGCTCGTAAAAATCTAGTCCAACCCCACAACCGATCCGACACGTTCGCAAATTTGATACATGTCGCCATCATATCGAATAATGAACGCAAGATGGATTGGTTTTAGGTTAGGCTATAGTTTTCGAGCGAGCGCCGCGAGCGAGAGACGCGTAAAGGTGTGTCACAAACCATCGGTTTGGCACATACGGACATTGATATATTCGCACCAGCCCGAGGAGCCGGAAGTCTTTATCCTATTGCCTTCTGACAAATGTTTACGGTTTACCAATAGTTTCACATAATTAGTACCGTTTCCTCATAGTACAGTGCAACGTGATGTCCGAAATGGCTGACAAAATTAGGTACAAGCACGAAATATATGCAAGACAATATATGGTATATGTATAGCTTGGAAATTGTGACCGTTGCTCGCTCGCTCCGCTCGCTCGTAAAAATCTAGTCCAACCCCACAACCGATCCGACACGTTCGCAAATTTGAAATATGTCGCCATCATATCGAATAATGAACGCAAGATGGATTGGTTTTAGGTTAGGCTATAGTTTTCGAGCGAGCGCCGCGAGCGAGAGACGCGTAAAGGTGTGTCATAAACGAACGGTTTGGCACATACGGACATTGAAATATTCGCACCAGCCCGTGGAGCCGGAAGTATTTATCCTATTGCCTACCGACACATGTTTACAGTTTATGAATAGTTTCACATAAATAGTACTATTTCCTCATAGTACAGTGCAATGTGATGTCCGAAATGGCTGATAAAATTAGGTAATAACACGAAATATATGGAAGGCAATATAAGGTATATGTATAGCTTGGAAATTGTGACCGTTGCTCGCTCGCTCCGCTCGCTCGTAAAAATCTAGTCCAACCTCACAACCGATCCCACACGTTCGCAAATTTGAAATATGTCGCCACCATATCGAATAATGAACGGAAGATGGATTGGTTTTAGGTTAGGCTATAGCTTTCGTGCGAGCGCAGCGAACGAGAGACGCGTAAAGGTGTGTCACAAACCATCGGTTTGGCACATACGGACATTGATATATTCGCACCAGCCCGAGGAGCCGGAAGTCTTTATCCTATTGCCTTCTGACAAATGTTTACGGTTTACCAATAGTTTCACATAATTAGTACCGTTTCCTCATAGTACAGTGCAACGTGATGTCCGAAATGGCTGACAAAATTAGGTACAAGCACGAAATATATGCAAGACAATATATGGTATATGTATAGCTTGGAAATTGTGACCGTTGCTCGCTCGCTCCGCTCGCTCGTAAAAATCTAGTCCAACCCCACAACCGATCCGACACGTTGGCAAATTTGTTACATGTCGCCATCATATCGAATAATGAACACAAGATGGATTGGTTTTAGGATAGGCTATAGTTTTCGAGCGAGCGCCGCGAGCGAGAGACGCGTATAGGTGTGTCATAAACCAACGGTTTGGCACATACGGACATTGAAATATTCGCACCAGCCCGTGGAGCCGGAAGTATTTATCCTATTGCCTACCGACACATGTTTACAGTTTATGAATAGTTTCACATAAATAGTACTATTTCCTCATAGTACAGTGCAATGTGATGTCCGAAATGGCTGACAAAATTAGGTAATAACACGAAATATACGGAAGGCAATATAAGGTATATGTATAGCTTGGAAATTGTGACCGTTGCTCGCTCGCTCCGCTCGCTCGTAAAAATCTAGTCCAACCTCACAACCGATCCCACACGTTCGCAAATTTGAAATATGTCGCCACCATATCGAATAATGAACGCAAGATGGATTGGTTTTAGGTTAGGCTATAGCTTTCGTGCGAGTGCAGCGAACGAGGGACGCGTAAAGGTGTGTCACAAACCATCGGTTTGGCACATACGGACATTGATATATTCGCACCAGCCCGAGGAACCGGAAGTGTTTATCCTATTGCCTTCTGACAAATGTTTACGGTTTACCAATAGTTTCACATAATTAGTACCGTTTCCTCATAGTACAGTGCAACGTGATGTCCGAAATGGCTGACAAAATTAGGTACAAGCACGAAATATATGCAAGACAATATATGGTATATGTATAGCTTGGAAATTGTGACCGTTGCTCGCTCGCTCCGCTCGCTCGTAAAAATCTAGTCCAACCTCACAACCGATCCCACACGTTCGCAAATTTGAAATATGTCGCCACCATATCGAATAATGAACGCAAGATGGATTGGTTTTAGGTTAGGCTATAGTTTTCGAGCGAGCGCCGCGAGCGAGAGACGCGTATAGGTGTGTCATAAACCAACGGTTTGGCACATACGGACATTGAAATATTCGCACCAGCCCGAGGAGCCGGAAGTATTTATCCTAATGCCTACCGACACATGTTTACAGTTTATGAATAGTTTCACATAAATAGTACTATTTCCTCATAGTACAGTGCAATGTGATGTCCGAAATGGCTGACAAAATTAGGTAATAACACGAAATATATGGAAGGCAATATAAGGTATATGTATAGCTTGGAAATTGTGACCGTTGCTCGCTCGCTCCGCTCGCTCGGAAAAATCTAGTCCAACCTCACAACCGATCCCACACGTTCGCAAATTTGAAATATGTCGCCACCATATCGAATAATGAACGGAAGATGGATTGGTTTTAGGTTAGGCTATAGCTTTCGTGCGAGCGCAGCGAACGAGAGACGCGTAAAGGTGTGTCACAAACCATCGGTTTGGCACATACGGACATTGATATATTCGCACCAGCCCGAGGAGCCGGAAGTCTTTATCCTATTGCCTTCTGACAAATGTTTACGGTTTACCAATAGTTTCACATAATTAGTACCGTTTCCTCATAGTACAGTGCAACGTGATGTCCGAAATGGCTGACAAAATTAGGTACAAGCACGAAATATATGCAAGACAATATATGGTATATGTATAGCTTGGAAATTGTGACCGTTGCTCGCTCGCTCCGCTCGCTCGTAAAAATCTAGTCCAACCCCACAACCGATCCGACACGTTGGCAAATTTGATACATGTCGCCATCATATCGAATATTGAACGCAAGATGGATTGGTTTTAGGTTAGGCTATAGGTTTCGAGCAAGCGCAGCGAGCGAGAGACGCGTATAGGTGTGTCATAAACCAACGGTTTGGCACATACGGACATTGAAATATTGGCACCAGCCCGAGGAGCCGGAAGTATTTATCCTATTGCCTACCGACACATGTTTACAGTTTATGAATAGTTTCACATAAATAGTACTATTTCCTCATAGTACAGTGCTTGTGATGTCCGAAATGGCTGACAAAATTAGGTAATAACACGAAATATATGGAAGGCAATATAAGGTATATGTGTAGCTTGGAAATTGTGACCGTTGCTCGCTCTCTCCGCTCGCTCGTAAAAATCTAGTCCAACCTCACAACCGATCCCACACGTTCGCAAATTTGAAATATGTCGCCACCATATCGAATAATGAACGGAAGATGGATTGGTTTTAGGTTAGGCTATAGCTTTCGTGCGAGTGCAGCGAACGAGAGACGCGTAAAGGTGTGCCACAAACCATCGGTTTGGCACATACGGACATTGATATATTCGCACCAGCCCGAGGAACCGGAAGTCTTTATCCTATTGCCTTCTGACAAATGTTTACGGTTTACCAATAGTTTCACATAATTAGTACCGTTTCCTCATAGTACAGTGCAACGTGATGTCCGAAATGGCTGACAAAATTAGGTACAAGCACGAAATATATGCAAGACAATATATGGTATATGTGTAGCTTGGAAATTGTGACCGTTGCTCGCTCGCTCCGCTCGCTCATAAAAATCTAGTTCAACCCCACAACCGATCCGACACGTTCGCAAATTTGAAACATGTCGCCATCATATCGAATAATGAACGCAAGATGGATTGGTTTTAGGTTAGGCTATAGTTTTCGAGCGAGCGCCGCGAGCGAGAGACGCGTATAGGTGTGTCATAAACCAACGGTTTGGCACATACGGACATTGAAATATTCGCACCAGCCCGAGGAGCCGGAAGTATTTATCCTATTGCCTACCGACACATGTTTACAGTTTATGAATAGTTTCACATAAATAGTACTATTTCCTCATAGTACAGTGCAATGTGATGTCCGAAATGGCTGACAAAATTAGGTAATAACACGAAATATATGGAAGGCAATATAAGGTATATGTATAGCTTGGAAATTGTGACCGTTGCTCGCTCGCTCCGCTCGCTCGTAAAAATCTAGTCCAACCTCACAACCGATCCCACACGTTCACAAATTTGAAATATGTCGCCACCATATCGAATAATGAACGGAAGATGGATTGGTTTTAGGTTAGGCTATAGCTTTCGTGCGAGTGCAGCGAACGAGAGACGCGTAAAGGTGTGTCACAAACCATCGGTTTGGCACATACGGACATTGATATATTCGCACCAGCCCGAGGAACCGGAAGTCTTTATCCTATTGCCTTCTGACAAATGTTTACGGTTTACCAATAGTTTCACATAATTAGTACCGTTTCCTCATAGTACAGTGCAACGTGATGTCCGAAATGGCTGACAAAATTAGGTACAAGCACGAAATATATGCAAGACAATATATGGTATATGTATAGCTTGGAAATTGTGACCGTTGCTCGCTCGCTCCGCTCGCTCGTAAAAATCTAGTCCAACCCCACAACCGATCCGACACGTTCGCAAATTTGAAATATGTCGCCACCATATCGAATAATGAACGGAAGATGGATTGGTTTAAGGTTAGGCTATAGCTTTCGTGCGAGTGCAGCGAACGAGAGACGCGTAAAGGTGTGTCACAAACCATCGGTTTGGCACATACGGACATTGATATATTCGCACCAGCCCGAGGAACCGGAAGTCTTTATCCTATTGCCTTCTGACAAATGTTTACGGTTTACCAATAGTTTCACATAATTAGTACCGTTTCCTCATAGTACAGTGCAACGTGATGTCCGAAATGGCTGACAAAATTAGGTAATAACACGATATATATGGAAGGCAATATAAGGTATATGTATAGCTTGGAAATTGTGACCGTTGCTCGCTCGCTCCGCTCGCTCGTAAAAATCTAGTCCAACCCCACAACCGATCCGACACGTTCGCAAATTTGATACATGTCGCCATCATATCGAATAATGAACGCAAGATGGATTGGTTTTAGGTTAGGCTATAGTTTTCGAGCGAGCGCCGCGAGCGAGAGACGCGTATAGGTGTGTCATAAACCAACGGTTTGGCACATACGGACATTGAAATATTCGCACCAGCCCGAGGAGCCGGAAGTATTTATCCTATTGCCTACCGACACAGGTTTACAGTTTATGAATAGTTTCACATAAATTGTACTATTTCCTCATAGTACAGTGCAATGTGATGTCCGAAATGGCTGACAAAATTAGGTACAAGCACGAAATATATGCAAGACAATATATGGTATATGTATAGCTTGGAAATTGTGACCGTTGCTCGCTCGCTCCGCTCGCTCGTAAAAATCTAGTCCAACCTCACAACCGATCCCACACGTTCGCAAATGTGAAATATGTCGCCACCATATCAAATAATGAACGGAAGATGGATTGGTTTTAGTTTAGGCTATAGCTTTCGTGCGAGCGCAGCGAACGACAGACGCGTAAAGGTGTGTCACAAACCATCGGTTTGGCACATACGGACATTGATATATTCGCACCAGCCCGAGGAACCGGAAGTCTTTATCCTATTGCCTTCTGAGAAATGTTTACGGTTTACCAATAGTTTCACATAATTAGTTCCGTTTCCTCATAGTTCAGTGCAACGTGATGTCCGAAATGGCTGACAAAATTAGGTAATAACACGAAATATATGGAAGGCAATATAAGGTATATGTATAGCTTGGAAATTGTGACCGTTGCTCGCTCGCTCCGCACGCTCGTAAAAATCTAGTCCAACCCCACAACCGATCCGACACGTTCGCAAATTTAAAATATGTCAGCATCATATCGAATAATGAACGCAAGATGGATTGGTTTTAGGTTAGGCTATAGTTTTCGAGCAAGCGCAGCGAGCGAGAGACGCGTATAGGTGTGTCATAAACCAACGGTTTGGCACATACGGACATTGAAATATTGGCACCAGCCCGAGGAGCCGGAAGTATTTATCCTATTGCCTACCGACACATGTTTACAGTTTATGAATAGTTTCACATAAATAGTACTATTTCCTCATAGTACAGTGCAATGTGATGTCCGAAATGGCTGACAAAATTAGGTAATAACACGAAATATATGGAAGGCAATATAAGGTATATGTATAGCTTGGAAATTGTGACCGTTGCTCGCTCGCTCCGCTCGCTCGTAAAAATCTAGTCCAACCTCACAACCGATCCCACACGTTCGCAAATTTGAAATATGTCGCCACCATATCGAATAATGAACGGAAGATTGATTGGTTTTAGGTTGGGCTATAGCTTTCGTGCGAGTGCAGCGAACGAGAGACGCGTAAAGGTGTGTCACAAACCATCGGTTTGGCACATACGGACATTGATATATTCGCACCAGTCCGAGGAACCGGAAGTCTTTATCCTATTGCCTTCTGACAAATGTTTACGGTTTACCAATAGTTTCACATAATTAGTACCGTTTCCTCATAGTACAGTGCAACGTGATGTCCGAAATGGCTGACAAAATTAGGTAATAACACGATATATATGGAAGGCAATATAAGGTATATGTATAGCTTGGAAATTGTGACCGTTGCTCGCTCGCTCCGCTCGCTCGTAAAAATCTAGTCCAACCTCACAACCGATCCCACACGTTCACAAATTTGAAATATGTCGCCACCATATCGAATAATGAACGCAAGATGGATTGGTTTTAGGTTAGGCTATAGTTTTCGAGCGAGCGCCGCGAGCGAGAGACGCGTAAAGGTGTGTCATAAACCAACGGTTTGGCACATACGGACATTGAAATATTCGCACCAGCCCGTGGAGCCGGAAGTATTTATCCTATTGCCTACCGACACATGTTTACAGTTTATGAATAGTTTCACATAAATAGTACTATTTCCTCATAGTACAGTGCAATGTGATGTCCGAAATGGCTGACAAAATTAGGTAATAACACGAAATATACAGAAGGCAATATAAGGTATATGTATAGCTTGGAAATTGTGACCGTTGCTCGCTCGCTCCGCTCGCTCGTAAAAATCTAGTCCAACCTCACAACCGATCCCACACGTTCGCAAATTTGAAATATGTCGCCACCATATCGAATAATGAACGCAAGATGGATTGGTTTTAGGTTAGGCTATAGTTTTCGAGCGAGCGCCGCGAGCGAGAGACGCGTATAGGTGTGTCATAAACCAACGGTTTGGCACATACGGACATTGAAATATTCGCACCAGCCCGAGGAGCCGGAAGTATTTATCCTAATGCCTACCGACACATGTTTACAGTTTATGAATAGTTTCACATAAATAGTACTATTTCCTCATAGTACAGTGCAATGTGATGTCCGAAATGGCTGACAAAATTAGGTAATAACACGAAATATATGGAAGGCAATATAAGGTATATGTATAGCTTGGAAATTGTGACCGTTGCTCGCTCGCTCCGCTCGCTCGGAAAAATCTAGTCCAACCTCACAACCGATCCCACACGTTCGCAAATTTGAAATATGTCGCCACCATATCGAATAATGAACGGAAGATGGATTGGTTTTAGGTTAGGCTATAGCTTTCGTGCGAGCGCAGCGAACGAGAGACGCGGAAAGGTGTGTCACAAACCATCGGTTTGGCACATACGGACATTGATATATTCGCACCAGCCCGAGGAGCCGGAAGTCTTTATCCTATTGCCTTCTGACAAATGTTTACGGTTTACCAATAGTTTCACATAATTAGTACCGTTTCCTCATAGTACAGTGCAACGTGATGTCCGAAATGGCTGACAAAATTAGGTACAAGCACGAAATATATGCAAGACTATATATGGTATATGTATAGCTTGGAAATTGTGACCGTTGCTCGCTCGCTCCGCTCGCTCGTAAAAATCTAGTCCAACCCCACAACCGATCCGACACGTTCGCAAATTTGATACATGTCGCCATCATATCGAATAATGAACGCAAGATGGATTGGTTTTAGGTTAGGCTATAGTTTTCGAGCGAGCGCCGCGAGCGAGAGACGCGTAAAGGTGTGTCACAAACCATCGGTTTGGCACATACGGACATTGATATATTCGCACCAGCCCGAGGAGCCGGAAGTCTTTATCCTATTGCCTTCTGACAAATGTTTACGGTTTACCAATAGTTTCACATAATTAGTACCGTTTCCTCATAGTACAGTGCAACGTGATGTCCGAAATGGCTGACAAAATTAGGTACAAGCACGAAATATATGCAAGACAATATATGGTATATGTATAGCTTGGAAATTGTGACCGTTGCTCGCTCGCTCCGCTCGCTCGTAAAAATCTAGTCCAACCCCACAACCGATCCGACACGTTCGCAAATTTGAAATATGTCGCCACCATATCGAATAATGAACGGAAGATGGATTGGTTTAAGGTTAGGCTATAGCTTTCGTGCGAGTGCAGCGAACGAGAGACGCGTAAAGGTGTGTCACAAACCATCGGTTTGGCACATACGGACATTGATATATTCGCACCAGCCCGAGGAACCGGAAGTCTTTATCCTATTGCCTTCTGACAAATGTTTACGGTTTACCAATAGTTTCACATAATTAGTACCGTTTCCTCATAGTACAGTGCAACGTGATGTCCGAAATGGCTGACAAAATTAGGTAATAACACGATATATATGGAAGGCAATATAAGGTATATGTATAGCTTGGAAATTGTGACCGTTGCTCGCTCGCTCCGCTCGCTCGTAAAAATCTAGTCCAACCCCACAACCGATCCGACACGTTCGCAAATTTGATACATGTCGCCATCATATCGAATAATGAACGCAAGATGGTTTGGTTTTAGGTTAGGCTATAGTTTTCGAGCGAGCGCCGCGAGCGAGAGACGCGTATAGGTGTGTCATAAACCAACGGTTTGGCACATACGGACATTGAAATATTCGCACCAGCCCGAGGAGCCGGAAGTATTTATCCTATTGCCTACCGACACAGGTTTACAGTTTATGAATAGTTTCACATAAATAGTACTATTTCCTCATAGTACAGTGCAATGTGATGTCCGAAATGGCTGACAAAATTAGGTACAAGCACGAAATATATGCAAGACAATATATGGTATATGTATAGCTTGGAAATTGTGACCGTTGCTCGCTCGCTCCGCTCGCTCGTAAAAATCTAGTCCAACCTCACAACCGATCCCACACGTTCGCAAATGTGAAATATGTCGCCACCATATCGAATAATGAACGGAAGATGGATTGGTTTTAGGTTAGGCTATAGCTTTCGTGCGAGCGCAGCGAACGACAGACGCGTAAAGGTGTGTCACAAACCATCGGTTTGGCACATACGGACATTGATATATTCGCACCAGCCCGAGGAACCGGAAGTCTTTATCCTATTGCCTTCTGAGAAATGTTTACGGTTTACCAATAGTTTCACATAATTAGTTCCGTTTCCTCATAGTTCAGTGCAACGTGATGTCCGAAATGGCTGACAAAATTAGGTAATAACACGAAATATATGGGAGGCAATATAAGGTATATGTATAGCTTGGAAATTGTGACCGTTGCTCGCTCGCTCCGCACGCTCGTAAAAATCTAGTCCAACCCCACAACCGATCCGACACGTTCGCAAATTTAAAATATGTCACCATCATATCGAATAATGAACGCAAGATGGATTGGTTTTAGGTTAGGCTATAGTTTTCGAGCAAGCGCAGCGAGCGAGAGACGCGTATAGGTGTGTCATAAACCAACGGTTTGGCACATACGGACATTGAAATATTGGCACCAGCCCGAGGAGCCGGAAGTATTTATCCTATTGCCTACCGACACATGTTTACAGTTTATGAATAGTTTCACATAAATAGTACTATTTCCTCATAGTACAGTGCAATGTGATGTCCGAAATGGCTGACAAAATTAGGTAATAACACGAAATATATGGAAGGCAATATAAGGTATATGTATAGCTTGGAAATTGTGACCGTTGCTCGCTCGCTCCGCTCGCACGTAAAAATCGAGTCCAACCTCACAACCGATCCCACACGTTCGCAAATTTGAAATATGTCGCCACCATATCGAATAATGAACGGAAGATGGATTGGTTTTAGGTTGGGCTATAGCTTTCGTGCGAGTGCAGCGAACGGGAGACGCGTAAAGGTGTGTCACAAACCATCGGTTTGGCACATACGGACATTGATATATTCGCACCAGTCCGAGGAACCGGAAGTCTTTATCCTATTGCCTTCTGACAAATGTTTACGGTTTACCAATAGTTTCACATAATTAGTACCGTTTCCTCATAGTACAGTGCAACGTGATGTCCGAAATGGCTGACAAAATTAGGTAATAACACGATATATATGGAAGGCAATATAAGGTATATGTATAGCTTGGAAATTGTGACCGTTGCTCGCTCGCTCCGCTCGCTCGTAAAAATCTAGTCCAACCCCACAACCGATCCGACACGTTCGCAAATTTGAAATAAGTCGCCATCATATCGAATAATGAACGCAAGATGGATTGGTTTTAGGTTAGGCTATAGTTTTCGAGCGAGCGCCGCGAGCGAGAGTCGCGTAAATGTGTGTCATAAACCAACGGTTTGGCACATACGGACATTGAAATATTCGCACCTGCCCGAGGAGCCGGAAGTCTTTATCCTATTGCCTTCTGACAAATGTTTACGGTTCACCAATAGTTTCACATAATTAGTACCGTTTCCTCATAGTACAGTGCAACGTGATGTCCGAAATGGCTGACAAAATTAGGTAATAAGACGAAATATATGGAAGGCAATATAAGGTATATGTATAGCTTGGAAATTGTGACCGTTGCTCGCTCGCTCCGCTCGCTCGTAAAAATCTAGTCCAACCTCACAACCGATCCCACACGTTCGCAAATTTGAAATATGTCGCCACCATATCGAATAATGAACGGAAGATGGATTGGTTTTAGGTTAGGCTATAGTTTTCGAGCGAGCGCCGCGGGCGAGAGACGCGTATAGGTGTGTCATAAACCAACGGTTTGGCACATACGGACATTGAAATATTCGCACCAGCCCGAGGAGCCGGAAATATTTATCCTATTGCCTACCGACACATGTTTACAGTTTATGAATAGTTTCACGTAAATAGTACTATTTCCTCATAGTACAGTGCAATGTGATGTCCGAAATGGCTGACAAAATTAGGTAATAACACGAAATATATGGAAGGCAATATAAGGTATATGTATAGCTTGGAAATTGTGACCGTTGCTCGCTCGCTCCGCTCGCTCGTAAAAATCTAGTCCAACCTCACAACCGAACCCACACGTTCGCAAATTTGAAATATGTCGCCACCATATCGAATAATGAACGGAAGATGGATTGGTTTTAGGTTAGGCTATAGCTTTCGTGCGAGCGCAGCGAACGAGAGACGCGTAAAGGTGTGTCACAAACCATCGGTTTGGCACATACGGACATTGATATATACGCACCAGCCCGAGGAGCCGGAAGTCTTTATCCTATTGCCTTCTGACAAATGTTTACGGTTTACCAATAGTTTCACATAATTAGTACCGTTTCCTCATAGTACAGTGCAACGTGATGTCCGAAATGGCTGACAAAATTAGGTACAAGCACGAAATATATGCAAGACAATATATGGTATATGTATAGCTTGGAAATTGTGACCGTTGCTCGCTCGCTCCGCTCGCTCGAAAAAATCTAGTCCAACCTCACAACCGATCCCACACGTTCGCAAATTTGAAATATGTCGCCATCATATCGAATAATGAACGCAAGATGGATTGGTTTTAGGTTAGGCTATAGTTTTCGAGCGAGCGCCGCGAGGGAGAGACGCGTAAAGGTGTGTCATAAACCAACGGTTTGGCACATACGGACATTGAAATATTCGCACCAGCCCGAGGAGCCGGAAGTATTTATCCTATTGCCTACCGACACATGTTTACAGTTTATGAATAGTTTCACATAAATAATACTATTTCCTCATAGTACAGTGCAATGTGATGTCCGAAATGGCTGACAAAATTAGGTAATAACACGAAATATATGGAAGGCAATATAAGGTATATGTATAGCTTGGAAATTGTGACCGTTGCTCGCTCGCTCCGCTCGCTCGTAAAAATCTAGTCCAACCTCACAACCGATCCCACACGTTCGCAAATTTGAAATATGTCGCCACCATATCGAATAATGAACGGAAGATGGATTGGTTTTAGGTTAGGCTATAGCTTTCGTGCGAGCGCAGCGAACGAGAGACGCGTAAAGGTGTGTCACAAACCATCGGTTTGGCACATACGGACATTGATATATTCGCACCAGCCCGAGGAGCCGGAAGTCTTTATCCTATTGCCTACCGACACATGTTTACAGTTTATGAATAGTTTCACATAAATAGTACTATTTCCTCATAGTACAGTGCAATGTGATGTCCGAAGTGGCTGACAAAATTAGGTAATAACACGAAATATATGGAAGGCAATATAAGGTATATGTATAGCTTGGAAATTGTGACCGTTGCTCGCTCGCTCCGCTCGCTCGTAAAAATCTAGTCCAACCTCACAACCGATCCCACACGTTCGCAAATTTGAAATATGTCGCCACCATATCGAATAATGAACGGAAGATGGATTGGTTTTAGTTTAGGCTATAGCTTTCGTGCGAGCGCAGCGAACGAGAGACGCGTAAAGGTGTGTCACAAACCATCGGTTTGGCACATACGGACATTGATATATTCGCACCAGCCCGAGGAGCCGGAAGTCTTTATCCTATTGCCTTCTGACAAATGTTTACGGTTTACCAATAGTTTCACATAATTAGTACCGTTTCCTCATAGTACAGTGCAACGTGATGTCCGAAATTGCTGACAAAATTAGGTACAAGCACGAAATATATGCAAGACAATATATGGTATATGTATAGCTTGGAAATTGTGACCGTTGCTCGCTCGCTCCGGTCGCTCGTAAAAATCTAGTCCAACCTCACAACCGATCCCACACGTTCGCAAATTTGAAATATGTCGCCACCATATCGAATAATGAACGGAAGATGGATTGGTTTTAGGTTAGGCTATAGCTTTCGTGCGAGCGCAGCGAACGAGAGACGCGTAAAGGTGTGTCACAAACCATCGGTGTGGCACATACGGACATAGATATATTCGCACCAGCCCGAGGAGCCGGAAGTCTTTATCCTATTGCCTTCTGACAAATGTTTACGGTTTACCAATAGTTTCACATAATTAGTACCGTTTCCTCATAGTACAGTGCAATGTGATGTCCGAAATGGCTGACAAAATTAGGTAATAAGACGAAATATATGGAAGGCAATATAAGGTATATGTATAGCTTGGAAATTGTGACCGTTGCTCGCTCGCTCCGCTCGCTCGTAAAAATCTAGTCCAACCTCACAACCGATCCCACACGTTCGCAAATTTGAAATATGTCGCCACCATATCGAATAATGAACGGAAGATGGATTGGTTTTAGGTTAGGCTATAGTTTTCGAGCGAGCGCCGCGGGCGAGAGACGCGTATAGGTGTGTCATAAACCAACGGTTTGGCACATACGGACATTGAAATATTCGCACCAGCCCGAGGAGCCGGAAGTATTTATCCTATTGCCTACCGACACATGTTTACAGTTTATGAATAGTTTCACATAAATAGTACTATTTCCTCATAGTACAGTGCAATGTGATGTCCGAAATGGCTGACAAAATTAGGTAATAACACGAAATATATGGAAGGCAATATAAGGTATATGTATAGCTTGGAAATTGTGACCGTTGCTCGCTCGCTCCGCTCGCTCGTAAAAATCTAGTCCAACCTCACAACCGAACCCACACGTTCGCAAATTTGAAATATGTCGCCACCATATCGAATAATGAACGGAAGATGGATTGGTTTTAGGTTAGGCTATAGCTTTCGTGCGAGCGCAGCGAACGAGAGACGCGTAAAGGTGTGTCACAAACCATCGGTTTGGCACATACGGACATTGATATATACGCACCAGCCCGAGGAGCCGGAAGTCTTTATCCTATTGCCTTCTGACAAATGTTTACGGTTTACCAATAGTTTCACATAATTAGTACCGTTTCCTCATAGTACAGTGCAACGTGATGTCCGAAATGGCTGACAAAATTAGGTACAAGCAAGAAATATATGCAAGACAATATATGGTATATGTATAGCTTGGAAATTGTGACCGTTGCTCGCTCGCTCCGCTCGCTCGAAAAAATCTAGTCCAACCTCACAACCGATCCCACACGTTCGCAAATTTGAAATATGTCGCCATCATATCGAATAATGAACGCAAGATGGATTGGTTTTAGGTTAGGCTATAGTTTTCGAGCGAGCGCCGCGAGGGAGAGACGCGTAAAGGTGTGTCATAAACCAACGGTTTGGCACATACGGACATTGAAATATTCGCACCAGCCCGAGGAGCCGGAAGTATTTATCCTATTGCCTACCGACACATGTTTACAGTTTATGAATAGTTTCACATAAATAATACTATTTCCTCATAGTACAGTGCAATGTGATGTCCGAAATGGCTGACAAAATTAGGTAATAACACGAAATATATGGAAGGCAATATAAGGTATATGTATAGCTTGGAAATTGTGACCGTTGCTCGCTCGCTCCGCTCGCTCGTAAAAATCTAGTCCAACCTCACAACCGATCCCACACGTTCGCAAATTTGAAATATGTCGCCACCATATCGAATAATGAACGGAAGATGGATTGGTTTTAGGTTAGGCTATAGCTTTCGTGCGAGCGCAGCGAACGAGAGACGCGTAAAGGTGTGTCACAAACCATCGGTTTGGCACATACGGACATTGATATATTCGCACCAGCCCGAGGAGCCGGAAGTCTTTATCCTATTGCCTTCTGACAAATGTTTACGGTTTACCAATAGTTTCACATAATTAGTACCGTTTCCTCATAGTACAGTGCAACGTGATGTCCGAAATGGCTGACAAAATTAGGTATAAGCACGAAATATATGCAAGACAATATATGGTATATGTATAGCTTGGAAATTGTGACCGTTGCTCGCTCGCTCCGCTCGCTCGTAAAAATCTAGTCCAACCTCACAACCGATCCCACACGTTCGCAAATTTGAAATATGTCGCCACCATATCGAATAATGAACGGAAGATGGATTGGTTTTAGGTTAGGCTATAGTTTTCGAGCGAGCGCCGCGGGCGAGAGACGCGTATAGGTGTGTCATAAACCAACGGTTTGGCACATACGGACATTGAAATATTCGCACCAGCCCGAGGAGCCGGAAGTATTTATCCTATTGCCTACCGACACATGTTTACAGTTTATGAATAGTTTCACATAAATAGTACTATTTCCTCATAGTACAGTGCAATGTGATGTCCGAAATGGCTGACAAAATTAGGTAATAACACGAAATATATGGAAGGCAATATAAGGTATATGTATAGCTTGGAAATTGTGACCGTTGCTCGCTCGCTCCGCTCGCTCGTAAAAATCTAGTCCAACCTCACAACCGAACCCACACGTTCGCAAATTTGAAATATGTCGCCACCATATCGAATAATGAACGGAAGATGGATTGGTTTTAGGTTAGGCTATAGCTTTCGTGCGAGCGCAGCGAACGAGAGACGCGTAAAGGTGTGTCACAAACCATCGGTTTGGCACATACGGACATTGATATATACGCACCAGCCCGAGGAGCCGGAAGTCTTTATCCTATTGCCTTCTGACAAATGTTTACGGTTTACCAATAGTTTCACATAATTAGTACCGTTTCCTCATAGTACAGTGCAACGTGATGTCCGAAATGGCTGACAAAATTAGGTACAAGCACGAAATATATGCAAGACAATATATGGTATATGTATAGCTTGGAAATTGTGACCGTTGCTCGCTCGCTCCGCTCGCTCGAAAAAATCTAGTCCAACCTCACAACCGATCCCACACGTTCGCAAATTTGAAATATGTCGCCATCATATCGAATAATGAACGCAAGATGGATTGGTTTTAGGTTAGGCTATAGTTTTCGAGCGAGCGCCGCGAGGGAGAGACGCGTAAAGGTGTGTCATAAACCAACGGTTTGGCACATACGGACATTGAAATATTCGCACCAGCCCGAGGAGCCGGAAGTATTTATCCTATTGCCTACCGACACATGTTTACAGTTTATGAATAGTTTCACATAAATAATACTATTTCCTCATAGTACAGTGCAATGTGATGTCCGAAATGGCTGACAAAATTAGGTAATAACACGAAATATATGGAAGGCAATATAAGGTATATGTATAGCTTGGAAATTGTGACCGTTGCTCGCTCGCTCCGCTCGCTCGTAAAAATCTAGTCCAACCTCACAACCGATCCCACACGTTCGCAAATTTGAAATATGTCGCCACCATATCGAATAATGAACGGAAGATGGATTGGTTTTAGGTTAGGCTATAGCTTTCGTGCGAGCGCAGCGAACGAGAGACGCGTAAAGGTGTGTCACAAACCATCGGTTTGGCACATACGGACATTGATATATTCGCACCAGCCCGAGGAGCCGGAAGTCTTTATCCTATTGCCTACCGACACATGTTTACAGTTTATGAATAGTTTCACATAAATAGTACTATTTCCTCATAGTACAGTGCAATGTGATGTCCGAAGTGGCTGACAAAATTAGGTAATAACACGAAATATATGGAAGGCAATATAAGGTATATGTATAGCTTGGAAATTGTGACCGTTGCTCGCTCGCTCCGCTCGCTCGTAAAAATCTAGTCCAACCTCACAACCGATCCCACACGTTCGCAAATTTGAAATATGTCGCCACCATATCGAATAATGAACGGAAGATGGATTGGTTTTAGTTTAGGCTATAGCTTTCGTGCGAGCGCAGCGAACGAGAGACGCGTAAAGGTGTGTCACAAACCATCGGTTTGGCACATACGGACATTGATATATTCGCACCAGCCCGAGGAGCCGGAAGTCTTTATCCTATTGCCTTCTGACAAATGTTTACGGTTTACCAATAGTTTCACATAATTAGTACCGTTTCCTCATAGTACAGTGCAACGTGATGTCCGAAATTGCTGACAAAATTAGGTACAAGCACGAAATATATGCAAGACAATATATGGTATATGTATAGCTTGGAAATTGTGACCGTTGCTCGCTCGCTCCGGTCGCTCGTAAAAATCTAGTCCAACCTCACAACCGATCCCACACGTTCGCAAATTTGAAATATGTCGCCACCATATCGAATAATGAACGGAAGATGGATTGGTTTTAGGTTAGGCTATAGCTTTCGTGCGAGCGCAGCGAACGAGAGACGCGTAAAGGTGTGTCACAAACCATCGGTGTGGCACATACGGACATAGATATATTCGCACCAGCCCGAGGAGCCGGAAGTCTTTATCCTATTGCCTTCTGACAAATGTTTACGGTTTACCAATAGTTTCACATAATTAGTACCGTTTCCTCATAGTACAGTGCAATGTGATGTCCGAAATGGCTGACAAAATTAGGTAATAAGACGAAATATATGGAAGGCAATATAAGGTATATGTATAGCTTGGAAATTGTGACCGTTGCTCGCTCGCTCCGCTCGCTCGTAAAAATCTAGTCCAACCTCACAACCGATCCCACACGTTCGCAAATTTGAAATATGTCGCCACCATATCGAATAATGAACGGAAGATGGATTGGTTTTAGGTTAGGCTATAGTTTTCGAGCGAGCGCCGCGGGCGAGAGACGCGTATAGGTGTGTCATAAACCAACGGTTTGGCACATACGGACATTGAAATATTCGCACCAGCCCGAGGAGCCGGAAGTATTTATCCTATTGCCTACCGACACATGTTTACAGTTTATGAATAGTTTCACATAAATAGTACTATTTCCTCATAGTACAGTGCAATGTGATGTCCGAAATGGCTGACAAAATTAGGTAATAACACGAAATATATGGAAGGCAATATAAGGTATATGTATAGCTTGGAAATTGTGACCGTTGCTCGCTCGCTCCGCTCGCTCGTAAAAATCTAGTCCAACCTCACAACCGAACCCACACGTTCGCAAATTTGAAATATGTCGCCACCATATCGAATAATGAACGGAAGATGGATTGGTTTTAGGTTAGGCTATAGCTTTCGTGCGAGCGCAGCGAACGAGAGACGCGTAAAGGTGTGTCACAAACCATCGGTTTGGCACATACGGACATTGATATATACGCACCAGCCCGAGGAGCCGGAAGTCTTTATCCTATTGCCTTCTGACAAATGTTTACGGTTTACCAATAGTTTCACATAATTAGTACCGTTTCCTCATAGTACAGTGCAACGTGATGTCCGAAATGGCTGACAAAATTAGGTACAAGCAAGAAATATATGCAAGACAATATATGGTATATGTATAGCTTGGAAATTGTGACCGTTGCTCGCTCGCTCCGCTCGCTCGAAAAAATCTAGTCCAACCTCACAACCGATCCCACACGTTCGCAAATTTGAAATATGTCGCCATCATATCGAATAATGAACGCAAGATGGATTGGTTTTAGGTTAGGCTATAGTTTTCGAGCGAGCGCCGCGAGGGAGAGACGCGTAAAGGTGTGTCATAAACCAACGGTTTGGCACATACGGACATTGAAATATTCGCACCAGCCCGAGGAGCCGGAAGTATTTATCCTATTGCCTACCGACACATGTTTACAGTTTATGAATAGTTTCACATAAATAATACTATTTCCTCATAGTACAGTGCAATGTGATGTCCGAAATGGCTGACAAAATTAGGTAATAACACGAAATATATGGAAGGCAATATAAGGTATATGTATAGCTTGGAAATTGTGACCGTTGCTCGCTCGCTCCGCTCGCTCGTAAAAATCTAGTCCAACCTCACAACCGATCCCACACGTTCGCAAATTTGAAATATGTCGCCACCATATCGAATAATGAACGGAAGATGGATTGGTTTTAGGTTAGGCTATAGCTTTCGTGCGAGCGCAGCGAACGAGAGACGCGTAAAGGTGTGTCACAAACCATCGGTTTGGCACATACGGACATTGATATATTCGCACCAGCCCGAGGAGCCGGAAGTCTTTATCCTATTGCCTTCTGACAAATGTTTACGGTTTACCAATAGTTTCACATAATTAGTACCGTTTCCTCATAGTACAGTGCAACGTGATGTCCGAAATGGCTGACAAAATTAGGTATAAGCACGAAATATATGCAAGACAATATATGGTATATGTATAGCTTGGAAATTGTGACCGTTGCTCGCTCGCTCCGCTCGCTCGTAAAAATCTAGTCCAACCTCACAACCGATCCCACACGTTCGCAAATTTGAAATATGTCGCCACCATATCGAATAATGAACGCAAGATGGATTGGTTTTAGGTTAGGCTATAGTTTTCGAGCGAGCGCCGCGAGCGAGAGACGCGTATAGGTGTGTCATAAACCAACGGTTTGGCACATACGGACATTGAAATATTCGCACCAGCCCGAGGAGCCGGAAGTATTTATCCTATTGCCTACCGACACATGTTTACAGTTTATGAATAGTTTCACATAAATAGTACTATTTCCTCATAGTAAAGTGCAATGTGATGTCCGAAGTGGCTGACAAAATTAGGTAATAACACGAAATATATGGAAGGCAATATAAGGTATATGTATAGCTTGGAAATTGTGACCGTTGCTCGCTCGCTCCGCTCGCTCGTAAAAATCTAGTCCAACCTCACAACCGATCCCACACGTTCGCAAATTTGAAATATGTCGCCACCATATCGAATAATGAACGGAAGATGGATTGGTTTTAGGTTAGGCTATAGTTTTCGAGCGAGCACCGCGGGCGAGAGACGCGTATAGGTGTGTCATAAACCAACGGTTTGGCACATACGGACATTGAAATATTCGCACCAGCCCGAGGAGCCGGAAGTATTTATCCTATTGCCTACCGACACATGTTTACAGTTTATGAATAGTTTCACATAAATAGTACTATTTCCTCATAGTACAGTGCAATGTGATGTCCGAAATGGCTGACAAAATTAGGTAATAACACGAAATATATGGAAGGCAATATAAGGTATATGTATAGCTTGGAAATTGTGACCGTTGCTCGCTCGCTCCGCTCGCTCGTAAAAATCTAGTCCAACCTCACAACCGAACCCACACGTTCGCAAATTTGAAATATGTCGCCACCATATCGAATAATGAACGGAAGATGGATTGGTTTTAGGTTAGGCTATAGCTTTCGTGCGAGCGCAGCGAACGAGAGACGCGTAAAGGTGTGTCACAAACCATCGGTTTGGCACATACGGACATTGATATATACGCACCAGCCCGAGGAGCCGGAAGTCTTTATCCTATTGCCTTCTGACAAATGTTTACGGTTTACCAATAGTTTCACATAATTAGTACCGTTTCCTCATAGTACAGTGCAACGTGATGTCCGAAATGGCTGACAAAATTAGGTACAAGCACGAAATATATGCAAGACAATATATGGTATATGTATAGCTTGGAAATTGTGACCGTTGCTCGCTCGCTCCGCTCGCTCGAAAAAATCTAGTCCAACCTCACAACCGATCCCACACGTTCGCAAATTTGAAATATGTCGCCATCATATCGAATAATGAACGCAAGATGGATTGGTTTTAGGTTAGGCTATAGTTTTCGAGCGAGCGCCGCGAGGGAGAGACGCGTAAAGGTGTGTCATAAACCAACGGTTTGGCACATACGGACATTGAAATATTCGCACCAGCCCGAGGAGCCGGAAGTATTTATCCTATTGCCTACCGACACATGTTTACAGTTTATGAATAGTTTCACATAAATAATACTATTTCCTCATAGTACAGTGCAATGTGATGTCCGAAATGGCTGACAAAATTAGGTAATAACACGAAATATATGGAAGGCAATATAAGGTATATGTATAGCTTGGAAATTGTGACCGTTGCTCGCTCGCTCCGCTCGCTCGTAAAAATCTAGTCCAACCTCACAACCGATCCCACACGTTCGCAAATTTGAAATATGTCGCCACCATATCGAATAATGAACGGAAGATGGATTGGTTTTAGGTTAGGCTATAGCTTTCGTGCGAGCGCAGCGAACGAGAGACGCGTAAAGGTGTGTCACAAACCATCGGTTTGGCACATACGGACATTGATATATTCGCACCAGCCCGAGGAGCCGGAAGTCTTTATCCTATTGCCTACCGACACATGTTTACAGTTTATGAATAGTTTCACATAAATAGTACTATTTCCTCATAGTACAGTGCAATGTGATGTCCGAAGTGGCTGACAAAATTAGGTAATAACACGAAATATATGGAAGGCAATATAAGGTATATGTATAGCTTGGAAATTGTGACCGTTGCTCGCTCGCTCCGCTCGCTCGTAAAAATCTAGTCCAACCTCACAACCGATCCCACACGTTCGCAAATTTGAAATATGTCGCCACCATATCGAATAATGAACGCAAGATGGATTGGTTTTAGGTTAGGCTATAGTTTTCGAGCGAGCGCCGCGAGCGAGAGACGCGTATAGGTGTGTCATAAACCAACGGTTTGGCACATACGGACATTGAAATATTCGCACCAGCCCGAGGAGCCGGAAGTCTTTATCCTATTGCCTTCTGACAAATGTTTACGGTTTACCAATAGTTTCACATAATTAGTACCGTTTCCTCATAGTACAGTGCAACGTGATGTCCGAAATGGCTGACAAAATTAGGTACAAGCACGAAATATATGCAAGACAATATATGGTATATGTATAGCTTGGAAATTGTGACCGTTGCTCGCTCGCTCCGCTCGCTCGAAAAAATCTAGTCCAACCTCACAACCGATCCCACACGTTCGCAAATTTGAAATATGTCGCCATCATATCGAATAATGAACGCAAGATGGATTGGTTTTAGGTTAGGCTATAGTTTTCGAGCGAGCGCCGCGAGGGAGAGACGCGTAAAGGTGTGTCATAAACCAACGGTTTGGCACATACGGACATTGAAATATTCGCACCAGCCCGAGGAGCCGGAAGTATTTATCCTATTGCCTACCGACACATGTTTACAGTTTATGCATAGTTTCACATAAATAGTACTATTTCCTCATAGTACAGTGCAATGTGATGTCCGAAATGGCTGACAAAATTAGGTAATAACACGAAATATATGGAAGGCAATATAAGGTATATGTATAGCTTGGAAATTGTGACCGTTGCTCGCTCGCTCCGCTCGCTCGTAAAAATCTAGTCCAACCTCACAACCGATCCCACACGTTCGCAAATTTGAAATATGTCGCCACCATATCGAATAATGAACGGAAGATGGATTGGTTTTAGGTTAGGCTATAGCTTTCGTGCGAGCGCAGCGAACGAGAGACGCGTAAAGGTGTGTCACAAACCATCGGTTTGGCACATACGGACATTGATATATTCGCACCAGCCCGAGGAGCCGGAAGTCTTTATCCTATTGCCTTCTGACAAATGTTTACGGTTTACCAATAGTTTCACATAATTAGTACCGTTTCCTCATAGTACAGTGCAACGTGATGTCCGAAATGGCTGACAAAATTAGGTATAAGCACGAAATATATGCAAGACAATATATGGTATATGTATAGCTTGGAAATTGTGACCGTTGCTCGCTCGCTCCGCTCGCTCGTAAAAATCTAGTCCAACCTCACAACCGATCCCACACGTTCGCAAATTTGAAATATGTCGCCACCATATCGAATAATGAACGCAAGATGGATTGGTTTTAGGTTAGGCTATAGTTTTCGAGCGAGCGCCGCGAGCGAGAGACGCGTATAGGTGTGTCATAAACCAACGGTTTGGCACATACGGACATTGAAATATTCGCACCAGCCCGAGGAGCCGGAAGTATTTATCCTATTGCCTACCGACACATGTTTACAGTTTATGAATAGTTTCACATAAATAGTACTATTTCCTCATAGTACAGTGCAATGTGATGTCCGAAGTGGCTGACAAAATTAGGTAATAACACGAAATATATGGAAGGCAATATAAGGTATATGTATAGCTTGGAAATTGTGACCGTTGCTCGCTCGCTCCGCTCGCTCGTAAAAATCTAGTCCAACCTCACAACCGATCCCACACGTTCGCAAATTTGAAATATGTCGCCACCATATCGAATAATGAACGGAAGATGGATTGGTTTTAGTTTAGGCTATAGCTTTCGTGCGAGCGCAGCGAACGAGAGACGCGTAAAGGTGTGTCACAAACCATCGGTTTGGCACATACGGACATTGATATATTCGCACCAGCCCGAGGAGCCGGAAGTCTTTATCCTATTGCCTTCTGACAAATGTTTACGGTTTACCAATAGTTTCACATAATTAGTACCGTTTCCTCATAGTACAGTGCAACGTGATGTCCGAAATTGCTGACAAAATTAGGTACAAGCACGAAATATATGCAAGACAATATATGGTATATGTATAGCTTGGAAATTGTGACCGTTGCTCGCTCGCTCCGGTCGCTCGTAAAAATCTAGTCCAACCTCACAACCGATCCCACACGTTCGCAAATTTGAAATATGTCGCCACCATATCGAATAATGAACGGAAGATGGATTGGTTTTAGGTTAGGCTATAGCTTTCGTGCGAGCGCAGCGAACGAGAGACGCGTAAAGGTGTGTCACAAACCATCGGTTTGGCACATACGGACATAGATATATTCGCACCAGCCCGAGGAGCCGGAAGTCTTTATCCTATTGCCTTCTGACAAATGTTTACGGTTTACCAATAGTTTCACATAATTAGTACCGTTTCCTCATAGTACAGTGCAATGTGATGTCCGAAATGGCTGACAAAATTAGGTAATAAGACGAAATATATGGAAGGCAATATAAGGTATATGTATAGCTTGGAAATTGTGACCGTTGCTCGCTCGCTCCGCTCGCTCGTAAAAATCTAGTCCAACCTCACAACCGATCCCACACGTTCGCAAATTTGAAATATGTCGCCACCATATCGAATAATGAACGGAAGATGGATTGGTTTTAGGTTAGGCTATAGTTTTCGAGCGAGCGCCGCGGGCGAGAGACGCGTATAGGTGTGTCATAAACCAACGGTTTGGCACATACGGACATTGAAATATTCGCACCAGCCCGAGGAGCCGGAAGTATTTATCCTATTGCCTACCGACACATGTTTACAGTTTATGAATAGTTTCACATAAATAGTACTATTTCCTCATAGTACAGTGCAACGTGATGTCCGAAATGGCTGACAAAATTAGGTACAAGCACGAAATATATGCAAGACAATATATGGTATATGTATAGCTTGGAAATTGTGACCGTTGCTCGCTCGCTCCGCTCGCTCGTAAAAATCTAGTCCAACCCCACAACCGATCCGACACGTTCGCAAATTTGAAACATGTCGCCATCATATCGAATAATGAACGCAAGATGGATTGGTTTTAGGTTAGGCTATAGTTTTCGAGCGAGCGCCGCGGGCGAGAGACGCGTATAGGTGTGTCATAAACCAACGGTTTGGCACATACGGACATTGAAATATTCGCACCAGCCCGAGGAGCCGGAAGTATTTATCCTATTGCCTACCGACACATGTTTACAGTTTATGCATAGTTTCACATAAATAGTACTATTTCCTCATAGTACAGTGCAATGTGATGTCCGAAATGGCTGACAAAATTAGGTAATAACACGAAATATATGGAAGGCAATATAAGGTATATGTATAGCTTGGAAATTGTGACCGTTGCTCGCTCGCTCCGCTCGCTCGTAAAAATCTAGTCCAACCTCACAACCGATCCCACACGTTCGCAAATTTGAAATATGTCGCCACCATATCGAATAATGAACGGAAGATGGATTGGTTTTAGGTTAGGCTATAGCTTTCGTGCGAGCGCAGCGAACGAGAGACGCGTAAAGGTGTGTCACAAACCATCGGTTTGGCACATACGGACATTGATATATTCGCACCAGCCCGAGGAGCCGGAAGTCTTTATCCTATTGCCTTCTGACAAATGTTTACGGTTTACCAATAGTTTCACATAATTAGTACCGTTTCCTCATAGTACAGTGCAACGTGATGTCCGAAATGGCTGACAAAATTAGGTACAAGCACGAAATATATGCAAGACAATATATGGTATATGTATAGCTTGGAAATTGTGACCGTTGCTCGCTCGCTCCGCTCGCTCGTAAAAATCTAGTCCAACCTCACAACCGATCCCACACGTTCGCAAATTTGAAATATGTCGCCACCATATCGAATAATGAACGGAAGATGGATTGGTTTTAGGTTAGGCTATAGCTTTCGTGCGAGCGCAGCGAACGAGAGACGCGTAAAGGTGCGTCACAAACCATCGGTTTGGCACATACGGACATTGATATATTCGCACCAGCCCGAGGAGCCGGAAGTCTTTATCCTATTGCCTTCTGACAAATGTTTACGGTTTACCAATAGTTTCACATAATTAGTACCGTTTCCTCATAGTACAGTGCAACGTGATGTCCGAAATGGCTGACAAAATTAGGTACAAGCACGAAATATATGCAAGACATTATATGGTATATGTATAGCTTGGAAATTGTGACCGTTGCTCGCTCGCTCCGCTCGCTCGTAAAAATCTAGTCCAACCTCACAACCGATCCCACACGTTCGCAAATTTGAAATATGTCGCCATCATATCGAATAATGAACGCAAGATGGATTGGTTTTAGGTTAGGCTATAGTTTTCGAGCGAGCGCCGCGAGCGAGAGACGCGTATAGGTGTGTCATAAACCAACGGTTTGGCACATACGGACATTGAAATATTCGCACCAGCCCGAGGAGCCGGAAGTATTTATCCTATTGCCTACCGACACATGTTTACAGTTTATGCATAGTTTCACATAAATAGTACTATTTCCTCATAGTACAGTGCAATGTGATGTCCGAAATGGCTGACAAAATTAGGTAATAACACGAAATATATGGAAGGCAATATAAGGTATATGTATAGCTTGGAAATTGTGACCGTTGCTCGCTCGCTCCGCTCGCTCGTAAAAATCTAGTCCAACCTCACAACCGATCCCACACGTTCGCAAATTTGAAATATGTCGCCACCATATCGAATAATGAACGGAAGATGGATTGGTTTTAGGTTAGGCTATAGCTTTCGTGCGAGCGCAGCGAACGAGAGACGCGTAAAGGTGTGTCACAAACCATCGGTTTGGCACATACGGACATTGATATATTCGCACCAGCCCGAGGAGCCGGAAGTCTTTATCCTATTGCCTTCTGACAAATGTTTACGGTTTACCAATAGTTTCACATAATTAGTACCGTTTCCTCGTAGTACAGTGCAACGTGATGTCCGAAATGGCTGACAAAATTAGGTATAAGCACGAAATATATGCAAGACAATATATGGTATATGTATAGCTTGGAAATTGTGACCGTTGCTCGCTCGCTCCGCTCGCTCGTAAAAATCTAGTCCAACCTCACAACCGATCCCACACGTTCGCAAATTTGAAATATGTCGCCACCATATCGAATAATGAACGCAAGATGGATTGGTTTTAGGTTAGGCTATAGTTTTCGAGCGAGCGCCGCGAGCGAGAGACGCGTATAGGTGTGTCATAAACCAACGGTTTGGCACATACGGACATTGAAATATTCGCACCAGCCCGAGGAGCCGGAAGTATTTATCCTATTGCCTACCGACACATGTTTACAGTTTATGAATAGTTTCACATAAATAGTACTATTTCCTCATAGTACAGTGCAATGTGATGTCCGAAGTGGCTGACAAAATTAGGTAATAACACGAAATATATGGAAGGCAATATAAGGTATATGTATAGCTTGGAAATTGTGACCGTTGCTCGCTCGCTCCGCTCGCTCGTAAAAATCTAGTCCAACCTCACAACCGATCCCACACGTTCGCAAATTTGAAATATGTCGCCACCATATCGAATAATGAACGGAAGATGGATTGGTTTTAGTTTAGGCTATAGCTTTCGTGCGAGCGCAGCGAACGAGAGACGCGTAAAGGTGTGTCACAAACCATCGGTTTGGCACATACGGACATTGATATATTCGCACCAGCCCGAGGAGCCGGAAGTCTTTATCCTATTGCCTTCTGACAAATGTTTACGGTTTACCAATAGTTTCACATAATTAGTACCGTTTCCTCATAGTACAGTGCAACGTGATGTCCGAAATTGCTGACAAAATTAGGTACAAGCACGAAATATATGCAAGACAATATATGGTATATGTATAGCTTGGAAATTGTGACCGTTGCTCGCTCGCTCCGGTCGCTCGTAAAAATCTAGTCCAACCTCACAACCGATCCCACACGTTCGCAAATTTGAAATATGTCGCCACCATATCGAATAATGAACGGAAGATGGATTGGTTTTAGGTTAGGCTATAGCTTTCGTGCGAGCGCAGCGAACGAGAGACGCGTAAAGGTGTGTCACAAACCATCGGTTTGGCACATACGGACATAGATATATTCGCACCAGCCCGAGGAGCCGGAAGTCTTTATCCTATTGCCTTCTGACAAATGTTTACGGTTTACCAATAGTTTCACATAATTAGTACCGTTTCCTCATAGTACAGTGCAATGTGATGTCCGAAATGGCTGACAAAATTAGGTAATAAGACGAAATATATGGAAGGCAATATAAGGTATATGTATAGCTTGGAAATTGTGACCGTTGCTCGCTCGCTCCGCTCGCTCGTAAAAATCTAGTCCAACCTCACAACCGATCCCACACGTTCGCAAATTTGAAATATGTCGCCACCATATCGAATAATGAACGGAAGATGGATTGGTTTTAGGTTAGGCTATAGTTTTCGAGCGAGCGCCGCGGGCGAGAGACGCGTATAGGTGTGTCATAAACCAACGGTTTGGCACATACGGACATTGAAATATTCGCACCAGCCCGAGGAGCCGGAAGTATTTATCCTATTGCCTACCGACACATGTTTACAGTTTATGAATAGTTTCACATAAATAGTACTATTTCCTCATAGTACAGTGCAACGTGATGTCCGAAATGGCTGACAAAATTAGGTACAAGCACGAAATATATGCAAGACAATATATGGTATATGTATAGCTTGGAAATTGTGACCGTTGCTCGCTCGCTCCGCTCGCTCGTAAAAATCTAGTCCAACCCCACAACCGATCCGACACGTTCGCAAATTTGAAACATGTCGCCATCATATCGAATAATGAACGCAAGATGGATTGGTTTTAGGTTAGGCTATAGTTTTCGAGCGAGCGCCGCGGGCGAGAGACGCGTATAGGTGTGTCATAAACCAACGGTTTGGCACATACGGACATTGAAATATTCGCACCAGCCCGAGGAGCCGGAAGTATTTATCCTATTGCCTACCGACACATGTTTACAGTTTATGCATAGTTTCACATAAATAGTACTATTTCCTCATAGTACAGTGCAATGTGATGTCCGAAATGGCTGACAAAATTAGGTAATAACACGAAATATATGGAAGGCAATATAAGGTATATGTATAGCTTGGAAATTGTGACCGTTGCTCGCTCGCTCCGCTCGCTCGTAAAAATCTAGTCCAACCTCACAACCGATCCCACACGTTCGCAAATTTGAAATATGTCGCCACCATATCGAATAATGAACGGAAGATGGATTGGTTTTAGGTTAGGCTATAGCTTTCGTGCGAGCGCAGCGAACGAGAGACGCGTAAAGGTGTGTCACAAACCATCGGTTTGGCACATACGGACATTGATATATTCGCACCAGCCCGAGGAGCCGGAAGTCTTTATCCTATTGCCTTCTGACAAATGTTTACGGTTTACCAATAGTTTCACATAATTAGTACCGTTTCCTCATAGTACAGTGCAACGTGATGTCCGAAATGGCTGACAAAATTAGGTACAAGCACGAAATATATGCAAGACAATATATGGTATATGTATAGCTTGGAAATTGTGACCGTTGCTCGCTCGCTCCGCTCGCTCGTAAAAATCTAGTCCAACCTCACAACCGATCCCACACGTTCGCAAATTTGAAATATGTCGCCACCATATCGAATAATGAACGGAAGATGGATTGGTTTTAGGTTAGGCTATAGCTTTCGTGCGAGCGCAGCGAACGAGAGACGCGTAAAGGTGCGTCACAAACCATCGGTTTGGCACATACGGACATTGATATATTCGCACCAGCCCGAGGAGCCGGAAGTCTTTATCCTATTGCCTTCTGACAAATGTTTACGGTTTACCAATAGTTTCACATAATTAGTACCGTTTCCTCATAGTACAGTGCAACGTGATGTCCGAAATGGCTGACAAAATTAGGTACAAGCACGAAATATATGCAAGACATTATATGGTATATGTATAGCTTGGAAATTGTGACCGTTGCTCGCTCGCTCCGCTCGCTCGTAAAAATCTAGTCCAACCTCACAACCGATCCCACACGTTCGCAAATTTGAAATATGTCGCCATCATATCGAATAATGAACGCAAGATGGATTGGTTTTAGGTTAGGCTATAGTTTTCGAGCGAGCGCCGCGAGCGAGAGACGCGTATAGGTGTGTCATAAACCAACGGTTTGGCACATACGGACATTGAAATATTCGCACCAGCCCGAGGAGCCGGAAGTATTTATCCTATTGCCTACCGACACATGTTTACAGTTTATGAATAGTTTCACATAAATAGTACTATTTCCTCATAGTACAGTGCAATGTGATGTCCGAAGTGGCTGACAAAATTAGGTAATAACACGAAATATATGGAAGGCAATATAAGGTATATGTATAGCTTGGAAATTGTGACCGTTGCTCGCTCGCTCCGCTCGCTCGTAAAAATTTAGTCCAACCTCACAACCGATCCCACACGTTCGCAAATTTGAAATATGTCGCCACCATATCGAATAATGAACGGAAGATGGATTGGTTTTAGTTTAGGCTATAGCTTTCGTGCGAGCGCAGCGAACGAGAGACGCGTAAAGGTGTGTCACAAACCATCGGTTTGGCACATACGGACATTGATATATTCGCACCAGCCCGAGGAGCCGGAAGTCTTTATCCTATTGCCTTCTGACAAATGTTTACGGTTTACCAATAGTTTCACATAATTAGTACCGTTTCCTCATAGTACAGTGCAACGTGATGTCCGAAATTGCTGACAAAATTAGGTACAAGCACGAAATATATGCAAGACAATATATGGTATATGTATAGCTTGGAAATTGTGACCGTTGCTCGCTCGCTCCGGTCGCTCGTAAAAATCTAGTCCAACCTCACAACCGATCCCACACGTTCGCAAATTTGAAATATGTCGCCACCATATCGAATAATGAACGGAAGATGGATTGGTTTTAGGTTAGGCTATAGCTTT
Source organism: Bombus affinis (assembly GCF_024516045.1). Lineage (NCBI taxonomy): Eukaryota > Metazoa > Arthropoda > Insecta > Hymenoptera > Apidae > Bombus > Bombus affinis. The sequence continues at coordinate 24,025 of NW_026109005.1, read as the reverse complement.
CGTGCGAGCGCAGCGAACGAGAGACGCGTAAAGGTGTGTCACAAACCATCGGTTTGGCACATACGGACATTGATATATACGCACCAGCCCGAGGAGCCGGAAGTCTTTATCCTATTGCCTTCTGACAAATGTTTACGGTTTACCAATAGTTTCACATAATTAGTACCGTTTCCTCATAGTACAGTGCAACGTGATGTCCGAAATGGCTGACAAAATTAGGTACAAGCACGAAATATATGCAAGACAATATATGGTATATGTATAGCTTGGAAATTGTGACCGTTGCTCGCTCGCTCCGCTCGCTCGTAAAAATCTAGTCCAACCTCACAACCGATCCCACACGTTCGCAAATTTGAAATATGTCGCCACCATATCGAATAATGAACGGAAGATGGATTGGTTTTAGGTTAGGCTATAGTTTTCGAGCGAGCGCCGCGGGCGAGAGACGCGTATAGGTGTGTCATAAACCAACGGTTTGGCACATACGGACATTGAAATATTCGCACCAGCCCGAGGAGCCGGAAGTATTTATCCTATTGCCTACCGACACATGTTTACAGTTTATGAATAGTTTCACATAAATAGTACTATTTCCTCATAGTACAGTGCAATGTGATGTCCGAAATGGCTGACAAAATTAGGTAATAACACGAAATATATGGAAGGCAATATAAGGTATATGTATAGCTTGGAAATTGTGACCGTTGCTCGCTCGCTCCGCTCGCTCGTAAAAATCTAGTCCAACCTCACAACCGAACCCACACGTTCGCAAATTTGAAATATGTCGCCACCATATCGAATAATGAACGGAAGATGGATTGGTTTTAGGTTAGGCTATAGCTTTCGTGCGAGCGCAGCGAACGAGAGACGCGTAAAGGTGTGTCACAAACCATCGGTTTGGCACATACGGACATTGATATATACGCACCAGCCCGAGGAGCCGGAAGTCTTTATCCTATTGCCTTCTGACAAATGTTTACGGTTTACCAATAGTTTCACATAATTAGTACCGTTTCCTCATAGTACAGTGCAACGTGATGTCCGAAATGGCTGACAAAATTAGGTACAAGCACGAAATATATGCAAGACAATATATGGTATATGTATAGCTTGGAAATTGTGACCGTTGCTCGCTCGCTCCGCTCGCTCGAAAAAATCTAGTCCAACCTCACAACCGATCCCACACGTTCGCAAATTTGAAATATGTCGCCATCATATCGAATAATGAACGCAAGATGGATTGGTTTTAGGTTAGGCTATAGTTTTCGAGCGAGCGCCGCGAGGGAGAGACGCGTAAAGGTGTGTCATAAACCAACGGTTTGGCACATACGGACATTGAAATATTCGCACCAGCCCGAGGAGCCGGAAGTATTTATCCTATTGCCTACCGACACATGTTTACAGTTTATGAATAGTTTCACATAAATAATACTATTTCCTCATAGTACAGTGCAATGTGATGTCCGAAATGGCTGACAAAATTAGGTAATAACACGAAATATATGGAAGGCAATATAAGGTATATGTATAGCTTGGAAATTGTGACCGTTGCTCGCTCGCTCCGCTCGCTCGTAAAAATCTAGTCCAACCTCACAACCGATCCCACACGTTCGCAAATTTGAAATATGTCGCCACCATATCGAATAATGAACGGAAGATGGATTGGTTTTAGGTTAGGCTATAGCTTTCGTGCGAGCGCAGCGAACGAGAGACGCGTAAAGGTGTGTCACAAACCATCGGTTTGGCACATACGGACATTGATATATTCGCACCAGCCCGAGGAGCCGGAAGTCTTTATCCTATTGCCTTCTGACAAATGTTTACGGTTTACCAATAGTTTCACATAATTAGTACCGTTTCCTCATAGTACAGTGCAACGTGATGTCCGAAATGGCTGACAAAATTAGGTATAAGCACGAAATATATGCAAGACAATATATGGCATATGTATAGCTTGGAAATTGTGACCGTTGCTCGCTCGCTCCGCTCGCTCGTAAAAATCTAGTCCAACCTCACAACCGATCCCACACGTTCGCAAATTTGAAATATGTCGCCACCATATCGAATAATGAACGCAAGATGGATTGGTTTTAGGTTAGGCTATAGTTTTCGAGCGAGCGCCGCGAGCGAGAGACGCGTATAGGTGTGTCATAAACCAACGGTTTGGCACATACGGACATTGAAATATTCGCACCAGCCCGAGGAGCCGGAAGTATTTATCCTATTGCCTACCGACACATGTTTACAGTTTATGAATAGTTTCACATAAATAGTACTATTTCCTCATAGTACAGTGCAATGTGATGTCCGAAGTGGCTGACAAAATTAGGTAATAACACGAAATATATGGAAGGCAATATAAGGTATATGTATAGCTTGGAAATTGTGACCGTTGCTCGCTCGCTCCGCTCGCTCGTAAAAATCTAGTCCAACCTCACAACCGATCCCACACGTTCGCAAATTTGAAATATGTCGCCACCATATCGAATAATGAACGGAAGATGGATTGGTTTTAGGTTAGGCTATAGCTTTCGTGCGAGCGCAGCGAACGAGAGACGCGTAAAGGTGTGTCACAAACCATCGGTTTGGCACATACGGACATTGATATATTCGCACCAGCCCGAGGAGCCGGAAGTCTTTATCCTATTGCCTTCTGACAAATGTTTACGGTTTACCAATAGTTTCACATAATTAGTACCGTTTCCTCATAGTACAGTGCAACGTGATGTCCGAAATGGCTGACAAAATTAGGTACAAGCACGAAATATATGCAAGACAATATATGGTATATGTATAGCTTGGAAATTGTGACCGTTGCTCGCTCGCTCCGCTCGCTCGTAAAAATCTAGTCCAACCTCACAACCGATCCCACACGTTCGCAAATTTGAAATATGTCGCCACCATATCGAATAATGAACGGAAGATGGATTGGTTTTAGGTTAGGCTATAGCTTTCGTGCGAGCGCAGCGAACGAGAGACGCGTAAAGGTGCGTCACAAACCATCGGTTTGGCACATACGGACATTGATATATTCGCACCAGCCCGAGGAGCCGGAAGTCTTTATCCTATTGCCTTCTGACAAATGTTTACGGTTTACCAATAGTTTCACATAATTAGTACCGTTTCCTCATAGTACAGTGCAACGTGATGTCCGAAATGGCTGACAAAATTAGGTACAAGCACGAAATATATGCAAGACAATATATGGTATATGTATAGCTTGGAAATTGTGACCGTTGCTCGCTCGCTCCGCTCGCTCGTAAAAATCTAGTCCAACCCCACAACCGATCCGACACGTTCGCAAATTTGAAACATGTCGCCATCATATCGAATAATGAACGGAAGATGGATTGGTTTTAGGTTAGGCTATAGTTTTCGAGCGAGCGCCGCGGGCGAGAGACGCGTATAGGTGTGTCATAAACCAACGGTTTGGCACATACGGACATTGATATATTCGCACCAGCCCGAGGAGCCGGAAGTCTTTATCCTATTGCCTTCTGACAAATGTTTACGGTTTACCAATAGTTTCACATAATTAGTACCGTTTCCTCATAGTACAGTGCAACGTGATGTCCGAAATGGCTGACAAAATTAGGTACAAGCACGAAATATATGCAAGACAATATATGGTATATGTATAGCTTGGAAATTGTGACCGTTGCTCGCTCGCTCCGCTCGCTCGTAAAAATCTAGTCCAACCTCACAACCGATCCCACACGTTCGCAAATTTGAAATATGTCGCCACCATATCGAATAATGAACGGAAGATGGATTGGTTTTAGGTTAGGCTATAGCTTTCGTGCGAGCGCAGCGAACGAGAGACGCGTAAAGGTGCGTCACAAACCATCGGTTTGGCACATACGGACATTGATATATTCGCACCAGCCCGAGGAGCCGGAAGTCTTTATCCTATTGCCTTCTGACAAATGTTTACGGTTTACCAATAGTTTCACATAATTAGTACCGTTTCCTCATAGTACAGTGCAACGTGATGTCCGAAATGGCTGACAAAATTAGGTACAAGCACGAAATATATGCAAGACATTATATGGTATATGTATAGCTTGGAAATTGTGACCGTTGCTCGCTCGCTCCGCTCGCTCGTAAAAATCTAGTCCAACCTCACAACCGATCCCACACGTTCGCAAATTTGAAATATGTCGCCATCATATCGAATAATGAACGCAAGATGGATTGGTTTTAGGTTAGGCTATAGTTTTCGAGCGAGCGCCGCGAGCGAGAGACGCGTATAGGTGTGTCATAAACCAACGGTTTGGCACATACGGACATTGAAATATTCGCACCAGCCCGAGGAGCCGGAAGTATTTATCCTATTGCCTACCGACACATGTTTACAGTTTATGAATAGTTTCACATAAATAGTACTATTTCCTCATAGTACAGTGCAATGTGATGTCCGAAGTGGCTGACAAAATTAGGTAATAACACGAAATATATGGAAGGCAATATAAGGTATATGTATAGCTTGGAAATTGTGACCGTTGCTCGCTCGCTCCGCTCGCTCGTAAAAATTTAGTCCAACCTCACAACCGATCCCACACGTTCGCAAATTTGAAATATGTCGCCACCATATCGAATAATGAACGGAAGATGGATTGGTTTTAGTTTAGGCTATAGCTTTCGTGCGAGCGCAGCGAACGAGAGACGCGTAAAGGTGTGTCACAAACCATCGGTTTGGCACATACGGACATTGATATATTCGCACCAGCCCGAGGAGCCGGAAGTCTTTATCCTATTGCCTTCTGACAAATGTTTACGGTTTACCAATAGTTTCACATAATTAGTACCGTTTCCTCATAGTACAGTGCAACGTGATGTCCGAAATTGCTGACAAAATTAGGTACAAGCACGAAATATATGCAAGACAATATATGGTATATGTATAGCTTGGAAATTGTGACCGTTGCTCGCTCGCTCCGGTCGCTCGTAAAAATCTAGTCCAACCTCACAACCGATCCCACACGTTCGCAAATTTGAAATATGTCGCCACCATATCGAATAATGAACGGAAGATGGATTGGTTTTAGGTTAGGCTATAGCTTTCGTGCGAGCGCAGCGAACGAGAGACGCGTAAAGGTGTGTCACAAACCATCGGTTTGGCACATACGGACATTGATATATACGCACCAGCCCGAGGAGCCGGAAGTCTTTATCCTATTGCCTTCTGACAAATGTTTACGGTTTACCAATAGTTTCACATAATTAGTACCGTTTCCTCATAGTACAGTGCAACGTGATGTCCGAAATGGCTGACAAAATTAGGTACAAGCACGAAATATATGCAAGACAATATATGGTATATGTATAGCTTGGAAATTGTGACCGTTGCTCGCTCGCTCCGCTCGCTCGTAAAAATCTAGTCCAACCTCACAACCGATCCCACACGTTCGCAAATTTGAAATATGTCGCCACCATATCGAATAATGAACGGAAGATGGATTGGTTTTAGGTTAGGCTATAGTTTTCGAGCGAGCGCCGCGGGCGAGAGACGCGTATAGGTGTGTCATAAACCAACGGTTTGGCACATACGGACATTGAAATATTCGCACCAGCCCGAGGAGCCGGAAGTATTTATCCTATTGCCTACCGACACATGTTTACAGTTTATGAATAGTTTCACATAAATAGTACTATTTCCTCATAGTACAGTGCAATGTGATGTCCGAAATGGCTGACAAAATTAGGTAATAACACGAAATATATGGAAGGCAATATAAGGTATATGTATAGCTTGGAAATTGTGACCGTTGCTCGCTCGCTCCGCTCGCTCGTAAAAATCTAGTCCAACCTCACAACCGAACCCACACGTTCGCAAATTTGAAATATGTCGCCACCATATCGAATAATGAACGGAAGATGGATTGGTTTTAGGTTAGGCTATAGCTTTCGTGCGAGCGCAGCGAACGAGAGACGCGTAAAGGTGTGTCACAAACCATCGGTTTGGCACATACGGACATTGATATATACGCACCAGCCCGAGGAGCCGGAAGTCTTTATCCTATTGCCTTCTGACAAATGTTTACGGTTTACCAATAGTTTCACATAATTAGTACCGTTTCCTCATAGTACAGTGCAACGTGATGTCCGAAATGGCTGACAAAATTAGGTACAAGCACGAAATATATGCAAGACAATATATGGTATATGTATAGCTTGGAAATTGTGACCGTTGCTCGCTCGCTCCGCTCGCTCGAAAAAATCTAGTCCAACCTCACAACCGATCCCACACGTTCGCAAATTTGAAATATGTCGCCATCATATCGAATAATGAACGCAAGATGGATTGGTTTTAGGTTAGGCTATAGTTTTCGAGCGAGCGCCGCGAGGGAGAGACGCGTAAAGGTGTGTCATAAACCAACGGTTTGGCACATACGGACATTGAAATATTCGCACCAGCCCGAGGAGCCGGAAGTATTTATCCTATTGCCTACCGACACATGTTTACAGTTTATGAATAGTTTCACATAAATAATACTATTTCCTCATAGTACAGTGCAATGTGATGTCCGAAATGGCTGACAAAATTAGGTAATAACACGAAATATATGGAAGGCAATATAAGGTATATGTATAGCTTGGAAATTGTGACCGTTGCTCGCTCGCTCCGCTCGCTCGTAAAAATCTAGTCCAACCTCACAACCGATCCCACACGTTCGCAAATTTGAAATATGTCGCCACCATATCGAATAATGAACGGAAGATGGATTGGTTTTAGGTTAGGCTATAGCTTTCGTGCGAGCGCAGCGAACGAGAGACGCGTAAAGGTGTGTCACAAACCATCGGTTTGGCACATACGGACATTGATATATTCGCACCAGCCCGAGGAGCCGGAAGTCTTTATCCTATTGCCTTCTGACAAATGTTTACGGTTTACCAATAGTTTCACATAATTAGTACCGTTTCCTCATAGTACAGTGCAACGTGATGTCCGAAATGGCTGACAAAATTAGGTATAAGCACGAAATATATGCAAGACAATATATGGCATATGTATAGCTTGGAAATTGTGACCGTTGCTCGCTCGCTCCGCTCGCTCGTAAAAATCTAGTCCAACCTCACAACCGATCCCACACGTTCGCAAATTTGAAATATGTCGCCACCATATCGAATAATGAACGCAAGATGGATTGGTTTTAGGTTAGGCTATAGTTTTCGAGCGAGCGCCGCGAGCGAGAGACGCGTATAGGTGTGTCATAAACCAACGGTTTGGCACATACGGACATTGAAATATTCGCACCAGCCCGAGGAGCCGGAAGTATTTATCCTATTGCCTACCGACACATGTTTACAGTTTATGAATAGTTTCACATAAATAGTACTATTTCCTCATAGTACAGTGCAATGTGATGTCCGAAGTGGCTGACAAAATTAGGTAATAACACGAAATATATGGAAGGCAATATAAGGTATATGTATAGCTTGGAAATTGTGACCGTTGCTCGCTCGCTCCGCTCGCTCGTAAAAATCTAGTCCAACCTCACAACCGATCCCACACGTTCGCAAATTTGAAATATGTCGCCACCATATCGAATAATGAACGGAAGATGGATTGGTTTTAGGTTAGGCTATAGCTTTCGTGCGAGCGCAGCGAACGAGAGACGCGTAAAGGTGTGTCACAAACCATCGGTTTGGCACATACGGACATTGATATATTCGCACCAGCCCGAGGAGCCGGAAGTCTTTATCCTATTGCCTTCTGACAAATGTTTACGGTTTACCAATAGTTTCACATAATTAGTACCGTTTCCTCATAGTACAGTGCAACGTGATGTCCGAAATGGCTGACAAAATTAGGTACAAGCACGAAATATATGCAAGACAATATATGGTATATGTATAGCTTGGAAATTGTGACCGTTGCTCGCTCGCTCCGCTCGCTCGTAAAAATCTAGTCCAACCTCACAACCGATCCCACACGTTCGCAAATTTGAAATATGTCGCCACCATATCGAATAATGAACGGAAGATGGATTGGTTTTAGGTTAGGCTATAGCTTTCGTGCGAGCGCAGCGAACGAGAGACGCGTAAAGGTGCGTCACAAACCATCGGTTTGGCACATACGGACATTGATATATTCGCACCAGCCCGAGGAGCCGGAAGTCTTTATCCTATTGCCTTCTGACAAATGTTTACGGTTTACCAATAGTTTCACATAATTAGTACCGTTTCCTCATAGTACAGTGCAACGTGATGTCCGAAATGGCTGACAAAATTAGGTACAAGCACGAAATATATGCAAGACAATATATGGTATATGTATAGCTTGGAAATTGTGACCGTTGCTCGCTCGCTCCGCTCGCTCGTAAAAATCTAGTCCAACCCCACAACCGATCCGACACGTTCGCAAATTTGAAACATGTCGCCATCATATCGAATAATGAACGCAAGATGGATTGGTTTTAGGTTAGGCTATAGTTTTCGAGCGAGCGCCGCGGGCGAGAGACGCGTATAGGTGTGTCATAAACCAACGGTTTGGCACATACGGACATTGAAATATTCGCACCAGCCCGAGGAGCCGGAAGTATTTATCCTATTGCCTACCGACACATGTTTACAGTTTATGCATAGTTTCACATAAATAGTACTATTTCCTCATAGTACAGTGCAATGTGATGTCCGAAATGGCTGACAAAATTAGGTAATAACACGAAATATATGGAAGGCAATATAAGGTATATGTATAGCTTGGAAATTGTGACCGTTGCTCGCTCGCTCCGCTCGCTCGTAAAAATCTAGTCCAACCTCACAACCGATCCCACACGTTCGCAAATTTGAAATATGTCGCCACCATATCGAATAATGAACGGAAGATGGATTGGTTTTAGGTTAGGCTATAGCTTTCGTGCGAGCGCAGCGAACGAGAGACGCGTAAAGGTGTGTCACAAACCATCGGTTTGGCACATACGGACATTGATATATTCGCACCAGCCCGAGGAGCCGGAAGTCTTTATCCTATTGCCTTCTGACAAATGTTTACGGTTTACCAATAGTTTCACATAATTAGTACCGTTTCCTCATAGTACAGTGCAACGTGATGTCCGAAATGGCTGACAAAATTAGGTACAAGCACGAAATATATGCAAGACAATATATGGTATATGTATAGCTTGGAAATTGTGACCGTTGCTCGCTCGCTCCGCTCGCTCGTAAAAATCTAGTCCAACCTCACAACCGATCCCACACGTTCGCAAATTTGAAATATGTCGCCACCATATCGAATAATGAACGGAAGATGGATTGGTTTTAGGTTAGGCTATAGCTTTCGTGCGAGCGCAGCGAACGAGAGACGCGTAAAGGTGCGTCACAAACCATCGGTTTGGCACATACGGACATTGATATATTCGCACCAGCCCGAGGAGCCGGAAGTCTTTATCCTATTGCCTTCTGACAAATGTTTACGGTTTACCAATAGTTTCACATAATTAGTACCGTTTCCTCATAGTACAGTGCAACGTGATGTCCGAAATGGCTGACAAAATTAGGTACAAGCACGAAATATATGCAAGACATTATATGGTATATGTATAGCTTGGAAATTGTGACCGTTGCTCGCTCGCTCCGCTCGCTCGTAAAAATCTAGTCCAACCTCACAACCGATCCCACACGTTCGCAAATTTGAAATATGTCGCCATCATATCGAATAATGAACGCAAGATGGATTGGTTTTAGGTTAGGCTATAGTTTTCGAGCGAGCGCCGCGAGCGAGAGACGCGTATAGGTGTGTCATAAACCAACGGTTTGGCACATACGGACATTGAAATATTCGCACCAGCCCGAGGAGCCGGAAGTATTTATCCTATTGCCTACCGACACATGTTTACAGTTTATGAATAGTTTCACATAAATAGTACTATTTCCTCATAGTACAGTGCAATGTGATGTCCGAAGTGGCTGACAAAATTAGGTAATAACACGAAATATATGGAAGGCAATATAAGGTATATGTATAGCTTGGAAATTGTGACCGTTGCTCGCTCGCTCCGCTCGCTCGTAAAAATTTAGTCCAACCTCACAACCGATCCCACACGTTCGCAAATTTGAAATATGTCGCCACCATATCGAATAATGAACGGAAGATGGATTGGTTTTAGTTTAGGCTATAGCTTTCGTGCGAGCGCAGCGAACGAGAGACGCGTAAAGGTGTGTCACAAACCATCGGTTTGGCACATACGGACATTGATATATTCGCACCAGCCCGAGGAGCCGGAAGTCTTTATCCTATTGCCTTCTGACAAATGTTTACGGTTTACCAATAGTTTCACATAATTAGTACCGTTTCCTCATAGTACAGTGCAACGTGATGTCCGAAATTGCTGACAAAATTAGGTACAAGCACGAAATATATGCAAGACAATATATGGTATATGTATAGCTTGGAAATTGTGACCGTTGCTCGCTCGCTCCGGTCGCTCGTAAAAATCTAGTCCAACCTCACAACCGATCCCACACGTTCGCAAATTTGAAATATGTCGCCACCATATCGAATAATGAACGGAAGATGGATTGGTTTTAGGTTAGGCTATAGCTTTCGTGCGAGCGCAGCGAACGAGAGACGCGTAAAGGTGTGTCACAAACCATCGGTTTGGCACATACGGACATTGATATATACGCACCAGCCCGAGGAGCCGGAAGTCTTTATCCTATTGCCTTCTGACAAATGTTTACGGTTTACCAATAGTTTCACATAATTAGTACCGTTTCCTCATAGTACAGTGCAACGTGATGTCCGAAATGGCTGACAAAATTAGGTACAAGCACGAAATATATGCAAGACAATATATGGTATATGTATAGCTTGGAAATTGTGACCGTTGCTCGCTCGCTCCGCTCGCTCGTAAAAATCTAGTCCAACCTCACAACCGATCCCACACGTTCGCAAATTTGAAATATGTCGCCACCATATCGAATAATGAACGGAAGATGGATTGGTTTTAGGTTAGGCTATAGTTTTCGAGCGAGCGCCGCGGGCGAGAGACGCGTATAGGTGTGTCATAAACCAACGGTTTGGCACATACGGACATTGAAATATTCGCACCAGCCCGAGGAGCCGGAAGTATTTATCCTATTGCCTACCGACACATGTTTACAGTTTATGAATAGTTTCACATAAATAGTACTATTTCCTCATAGTACAGTGCAATGTGATGTCCGAAATGGCTGACAAAATTAGGTAATAACACGAAATATATGGAAGGCAATATAAGGTATATGTATAGCTTGGAAATTGTGACCGTTGCTCGCTCGCTCCGCTCGCTCGTAAAAATCTAGTCCAACCTCACAACCGAACCCACACGTTCGCAAATTTGAAATATGTCGCCACCATATCGAATAATGAACGGAAGATGGATTGGTTTTAGGTTAGGCTATAGCTTTCGTGCGAGCGCAGCGAACGAGAGACGCGTAAAGGTGTGTCACAAACCATCGGTTTGGCACATACGGACATTGATATATACGCACCAGCCCGAGGAGCCGGAAGTCTTTATCCTATTGCCTTCTGACAAATGTTTACGGTTTACCAATAGTTTCACATAATTAGTACCGTTTCCTCATAGTACAGTGCAACGTGATGTCCGAAATGGCTGACAAAATTAGGTACAAGCACGAAATATATGCAAGACAATATATGGTATATGTATAGCTTGGAAATTGTGACCGTTGCTCGCTCGCTCCGCTCGCTCGAAAAAATCTAGTCCAACCTCACAACCGATCCCACACGTTCGCAAATTTGAAATATGTCGCCATCATATCGAATAATGAACGCAAGATGGATTGGTTTTAGGTTAGGCTATAGTTTTCGAGCGAGCGCCGCGAGGGAGAGACGCGTAAAGGTGTGTCATAAACCAACGGTTTGGCACATACGGACATTGAAATATTCGCACCAGCCCGAGGTGCCGGAAGTATTTATCCTATTGCCTACCGACACATGTTTACAGTTTATGAATAGTTTCACATAAATAATACTATTTCCTCATAGTACAGTGCAATGTGATGTCCGAAATGGCTGACAAAATTAGGTAATAACACGAAATATATGGAAGGCAATATAAGGTATATGTATAGCTTGGAAATTGTGACCGTTGCTCGCTCGCTCCGCTCGCTCGTAAAAATCTAGTCCAACCTCACAACCGATCCCACACGTTCGCAAATTTGAAATATGTCGCCACCATATCGAATAATGAACGGAAGATGGATTGGTTTTAGGTTAGGCTATAGCTTTCGTGCGCGCGCAGCGAACGAGAGACGCGTAAAGGTGCGTCACAAACCATCGGTTTGGCACATACGGACATTGATATATTCGCACCAGCCCGAGGAGCCGGAAGTCTTTATCCTATTGCCTTCTGACAAATGTTTACGGTTTACCAATAGTTTCACATAATTAGTACCGTTTCCTCATAGTACAGTGCAATGTGATGTCCGAAGTGGCTGACAAAATTAGGTAATAACACGAAATATATGGAAGGCAATATAAGGTATATGTATAGCTTGGAAATTGTGACCGTTGCTCGCTCGCTCCGCTCGCTCGTAAAAATCTAGTCCAACCTCACAACCGATCCCACACGTTCGCAAATTTGAAATATGTCGCCACCATATCGAATAATGAACGGAAGATGGATTGGTTTTAGGTTAGGCTATAGCTTTCGTGCGAGCGCAGCGAACGAGAGACGCGTAAAGGTGTGTCACAAACCATCGGTTTAGCACATACGGACATTGATATATTCGCACCAGCCCGAGGAGCCGGAAGTCTTTATCCTATTGCCTTCTGACAAATGTTTACGGTTTACCAATAGTTTCACATAATTAGTACCGTTTCCTCATAGTACAGTGCAACGTGATGTCCGAAATGGCTGACAAAATTAGGTACAAGCACGAAATATATGCAAGACAATATATGGTATATGTATAGCTTGGAAATTGTGACCGTTGCTCGCTCGCTCCGCTCGCTCGTAAAAATCTAGTCCAACCTCACAACCGATCCCACACGTTCGCAAATTTGAAATATGTCGCCACCATATCGAATAATGAACGGAAGATGGATTGGTTTTAGGTTAGGCTATAGCTTTCGTGCGCGCGCAGCGAACGAGAGACGCGTAAAGGTGCGTCACAAACCATCGGTTTGGCACATACGGACATTGATATATTCGCACCAGCCCGAGGAGCCGGAAGTCTTTATCCTATTGCCTTCTGACAAATGTTTACGGTTTACCAATAGTTTCACATAATTAGTACCGTTTCCTCATAGTACAGTGCAACGTGATGTCCGAAATGGCTGACAAAATTAGGTACAAGCACGAAATATATGCAAGACATTATATGGTATATGTATAGCTTGGAAATTGTGACCGTTGCTCGCTCGCTCCGCTCGCTCGTAAAAATCTATTCCAACCTCACAACCGATCCCACACGTTCGCAAATTTGAAATATGTCGACATCATATCGAATAATGAACGCAAGATGGATTGGTTTTAGGTTAGGCTATAGTTTTCGAGCGAGCGCCGCGAGCGAGAGACGCGTATAGGTGTGTCATAAACCAACGGTTTGGCACATACGGACATTGAAATATTCGCACCAGCCCGAGGAGCCGGAAGTATTTATCCTATTGCCTACCGACACATGTTTACAGTTTATGAATAGTTTCACATAAATAGTACTATTTCCTCATAGTACAGTGCAATGTGATGTCCGAAGTGGCTGACAAAATTAGGTAATAACACGAAATATATGGAAGGCAATATAAGGTATATGTATAGCTTGGAAATTGTGACCGTTGCTCGCTCGCTCCGCTCGCTCGTAAAAATCTAGTCCAACCTCACAACCGATCCCACACGTTCGCAAATTTGAAATATGTCGCCACCATATCGAATAATGAACGGAAGATGGATTGGTTTTAGTTTAGGCTATAGCTTTCGTGCGAGCGCAGCGAACGAGAGACGCGTAAAGGTGTGTCACAAACCATCGGTTTGGCACATACGGACATTGATATATTCGCACCAGCCCGAGGAGCCGGAAGTCTTTATCCTATTGCCTTCTGACAAATGTTTACGGTTTACCAATAGTTTCACATAATTAGTACCGTTTCCTCATAGTACAGTGCAACGTGATGTCCGAAATTGCTGACAAAATTAGGTACAAGCACGAAATATATGCAAGACAATATATGGTATATGTATAGCTTGGAAATTGTGACCGTTGCTCGCTCGCTCCGGTCGCTCGTAAAAATCTAGTCCAACCTCACAACCGATCCCACACGTTCGCAAATTTGAAATATGTCGCCACCATATCGAATAATGAACGGAAGATGGATTGGTTTTAGGTTAGGCTATAGCTTTCGTGCGAGCGCAGCGAACGAGAGACGCGTAAAGGTGTGTCACAAACCATCGGTTTGGCACATACGGACATTGATATATACGCACCAGCCCGAGGAGCCGGAAGTCTTTATCCTATTGCCTTCTGACAAATGTTTACGGTTTACCAATAGTTTCACATAATTAGTACCGTTTCCTCATAGTACAGTGCAACGTGATGTCCGAAATGGCTGACAAAATTAGGTACAAGCACGAAATATATGCAAGACAATATATGGTATATGTATAGCTTGGAAATTGTGACCGTTGCTCGCTCGCTCCGCTCGCTCGAAAAAATCTAGTCCAACCTCACAACCGATCCCACACGTTCGCAAATTTGAAATATGTCGCCATCATATCGAATAATGAACGCAAGATGGATTGGTTTTAGGTTAGGCTATAGTTTTCGAGCGAGCGCCGCGAGGGAGAGACGCGTATAGGTGTGTCATAAACCAACGGTTTGGCACATACGGACATTGAAATATTCGCACCAGCCCGAGGAGCCGGAAGTATTTATCCTATTGCCTACCGACACATGTTTACAGTTTATGAATAGTTTCACATAAATAGTACTATTTCCTCATAGTACAGTGCAATGTGATGTCCGAAATGGCTGACAAAATTAGGTAATAACACGAAATATATGGAAGGCAATATAAGGTATATGTATAGCTTGGAAATTGTGACCGTTGCTCGCTCGCTCCGCTCGCTCGTAAAAATCTAGTCCAACCTCACAACCGAACCCACACGTTCGCAAATTTGAAATATGTCGCCACCATATCGAATAATGAACGGAAGATGGATTGGTTTTAGGTTAGGCTATAGCTTTCGTGCGAGCGCAGCGAACGAGAGACGCGTAAAGGTGTGTCACAAACCATCGGTTTGGCACATACGGACATTGATATATACGCACCAGCCCGAAGAGCCGGAAGTCTTTATCCTATTGCCTTCTGACAAATGTTTACGGTTTACCAATAGTTTCACATAATTAGTACCGTTTCCTCATAGTACAGTGCAACGTGATGTCCGAAATGGCTGACAAAATTAGGTACAAGCACGAAATATATGCAAGACAATATATGGTATATGTATAGCTTGGAAATTGTGACCGTTGCTCGCTCGCTCCGCTCGCTCGAAAAAATCTAGTCCAACCTCACAACCGATCCCACACGTTCGCAAATTTGAAATATGTCGCCATCATATCGAATAATGAACGCAAGATGGATTGGTTTTAGGTTAGGCTATAGTTTTCGAGCGAGCGCCGCGAGGGAGAGACGCGTAAAGGTGTGTCATAAACCAACGGTTTGGCACATACGGACATTGAAATATACGCACCAGCCCGAGGAGCCGGAAGTATTTATCCTATTGCCTACCGACACATGTTTACAGTTTATGAATAGTTTCACATAAATAATACTATTTCCTCATAGTACAGTGCAATGTGATGTCCGAAATGGCTGACAAAATTAGGTAATAACACGAAATATATGGAAGGCAATATAAGGTATATGTATAGCTTGGAAATTGTGACCGTTGCTCGCTCGCTCCGCTCGCTCGTAAAAATCTAGTCCAACCTCACAACCGATCCCACACGTTCGCAAATTTGAAATATGTCGCCACCATATCGAATAATGAACGGAAGATGGATTGGTTTTAGGTTAGGCTATAGCTTTCGTGCGAGCGCAGCGAACGAGAGACGCGTAAAGGTGTGTCACAAACCATCGGTTTGGCACATACGGACATTGATATATTCGCACCAGCCCGAGGAGCCGGAAGTCTTTATCCTATTGCCTTCTGACAAATGTTTACGGTTTACCAATAGTTTCACATAATTAGTACCGTTTCCTCATAGTACAGTGCAACGTGATGTCCGAAATGGCTGACAAAATTAGGTACAAGCACGAAATATATGCAAGACAATATATGGTATATGTATAGCTTGGAAATTGTGACCGTTGCTCGCTCGCTCCGCTCGCTCGTAAAAATCTAGTCCAACCTCACAACCGATCCCACACGTTCGCAAATTTGAAATATGTCGCCACCATATCGAATAATGAACGCAAGATGGATTGGTTTTAGGTTAGGCTATAGTTTTCGAGCGAGCGCCGCGAGCGAGAGACGCGTATAGGTGTGTCATAAACCAACGGTTTGGCACATACGGACATTGAAATATTCGCACCAGCCCGAGGAGCCGGAAGTATTTATCCTATTGCCTACCGACACATGTTTACAGTTTATGAATAGTTTCACATAAATAGTACTATTTCCTCATAGTACAGTGCAATGTGATGTCCGAAGTGGCTGACAAAATTAGGTAATAACACGAAATATATGGAAGGCAATATAAGGTATATGTATAGCTTGGAAATTGTGACCGTTGCTCGCTCGATCCGCTCGCTCGTAAAAATCTAGTCCAACCTCACAACCGATCCCACACGTTCGCAAATTTGAAATATGTCGCCACCATATCGAATAATGAACGGAAGATGGATTGGTTTTAGTTTAGGCTATAGCTTTCGTGCGAGCGCAGCGAACGAGAGACGCGTAGAGGTGTGTCACAAACCATCGGTTTGGCACATACGGACATTGATATATTCGCACCAGCCCGAGGAGCCGGAAGTCTTTATCCTATTGCCTTCTGACAAATGTTTACGGTTTACCAATAGTTTCACATAATTAGTACCGTTTCCTCATAGTACAGTGCAACGTGATGTCCGAAATTGCTGACAAAATTAGGTACAAGCACGAAATATATGCAAGACAATATATGGTATATGTATAGCTTGGAAATTGTGACCGTTGCTCGCTCGCTCCGGTCGCTCGTAAAAATCTAGTCCAACCTCACAACCGATCCCACACGTTCGCAAATTTGAAATATGTCGCCACCATATCGAATAATGAACGGAAGATGGATTGGTTTTAGGTTAGGCTATAGCTTTCGTGCGAGCGCAGCGAACGAGAGACGCGTAAAGGTGTGTCACAAACCATCGGTTTGGCACATACGGACATAGATATATTCGCACCAGCCCGAGGAGCCGGAAGTCTTTATCCTATTGCCTTCTGACAAATGTTTACGGTTTACCAATAGTTTCACATAATTAGTACCGTTTCCTCATAGTACAGTGCAACGTGATGTCCGAAATGGCTGACAAAATTAGGTACAAGCACGAAATATATGCAAGACAATATATGGTATATGTATAGCTTGGAAATTGTGACCGTTGCTCGCTCGCTCCGCTCGCTCGAAAAAATCTAGTCCAACCTCACAACCGATCCCACACGTTCGCAAATTTGAAATATGTCGCCATCATATCGAATAATGAACGCAAGATGGATTGGTTTTAGGTTAGGCTATAGTTTTCGAGCGAGCGCCGCGAGGGAGAGACGCGTAAAGGTGTGTCATAAACCAACGGTTTGGCACTTACGGACATTGAAATATTCGCACCAGCCCGAGGAGCCGGAAGTATTTATCCTATTGCCTACCGACACATGTTTACAGTTTATGAATAGTTTCACATAAATAATACTATTTCCTCATAGTACAGTGCAATGTGATGTCCGAAATGGCTGACAAAATTAGGTAATAACACGAAATATATGGAAGGCAATATAAGGTATATGTATAGCTTGGAAATTGTGACCGTTGCTCGCTCTCTCCGCTCGCTCGTAAAAATCTAGTCCAACCTCACAACCGATCCCACACGTTCGCAAATTTGAAATATGTCGCCACCATATCGAATAATGAACGGAAGATGGATTGGTTTTAGGTTAGGCTATAGCTTTCGTGCGAGTGCAGCGAACGTGAGACGCGTAAAGGTGTGTCACAAACCATCGGTTTGGCACATACGGACATTGATATATTCGCACCAGCCCGAGGAACCGGAAGTCTTTATCCTATTGCCTTCTGACAAATGTTTACGGTTTACCAATAGTTTCACATAATTAGTACCGTTTCCTCATAGTACAGTGCAACGTGATGTCCGAAATGGCTGACAAAATTAGGTACAAGCACGAAATATATGCAAGACAATATATGGTATATGTATAGCTTGGAAATTGTGACCGTTGCTCGCTCGCTCCGCTCGCTCATAAAAATCTAGTCCAACCCCACAACCGATCCGACACGTTCGCAAATTTGAAACATGTCGCCATCATATCGAATAATGAACGCAAGATGGATTGGTTTTAGGTTAGGCTATAGTTTTCGAGCGAGCGCCGCGAGCGAGAGACGCGTATAGGTGTGTCATAAACCAACGGTTTGGCACATACGGACATTGAAATATTCGCACCAGCCCGAGGAGCCGGAAGTATTTATCCTATTGCCTACCGACACATGTTTACAGTTTATGAATAGTTTCACATAAATAGTACTATTTCCTCATAGTACAGTGCAATGTGATGTCCGAAATGGCTGACAAAATTAGGTAATAACACGAAATATATGGAAGGCAATATAAGGTATATGTATAGCTTGGAAATTGTGACCGTTGCTCGCTCGCTCCGCTCGCTCGTAAAAATCTAGTCCAACCTCACAACCGATCCCACACGTTCACAAATTTGAAATATGTCGCCACCATATCGAATAATGAACGGAAGATGGATTGGTTTTAGGTTAGGCTATAGCTTTCGTGCGAGGGCAGCGAACGAGAGACGCGTAAAGGTGTGTCACAAACCATCGGTTTGGCACATACGGACATTGATATATTCGCACCAGCCCGAGGAACCGGAAGTCTTTATCCTATTGCCTTCTGACAAATGTTTACGGTTTACCAATAGTTTCACATAATTAGTACCGTTTCCTCATAGTACAGTGCAACGTGATGTCCGAAATGGCTGACAAAATTAGGTAATAACACGATATATATGGAAGGCAATATAACGTATATGTATAGCTTGGAAATTGTGACCGTTGCTCGCTCGCTCCGCTCGCTCGTAAAAATCTAGTCCAACCCCACAACCGATCCGACACGTTCGCAAATTTGAAATATGTCGCCATCATATCGAATAATGAACGCAAGATGGATTGGTTTTAGGTTAGGCTATAGTTTTCGAGCGAGCGCCGCGAGCGAGAGACGCGTATAGGTGTGTCATAAACCAACGGTTTGGCACATACGGACATTGAAATATTCGCACCAGCCCGAGGAGCCGGAAGTATTTATCCTATTGCCTACCGACACATGTTTACAGTTTATGAATAGTTTCACATAAATAGTACTATTTCCTCATAGTACAGTGCAATGTGATGTCCGAAATGGTTGACAAAATTAGGTAATAACACGAAATATATGGAAGGCAATATAAGGTATATGTATAGCTTGGAAGTTGTGACCGTTGCTCGCTCGCTCCGCTCGCACGTAAAAATCTAGTCCAACCTCACAACCGATCCCACACGTTCGCAAATTTGAAATATGTCGCCACCATATCGAATAATGAACGGAAGATGGATTGGTTTTAGGTTAGGCTATAGCTTTCGTGCGAGCGCAGCGAACGAGGGACGCGTAAAGGTGTGTCACAAACCATCGGTTTGGCACATACGGACATTGATATATTCGCACCAGCCCGAGGAGCCGGAAGTCTTTATCCTATTGCCTTCTGACAAATGTTTACGGTTTACCAATAGTTTCACATAATTAGTACCGTTTCCTCATAGTACAGTGCAACGTGATGTCCGAAATGGCTGACAAAATTAGGTACAAGCACAAAATATATGCAGGACAATATATGGTATATGTATAGCTTGGAAATTGTGACCGTTGCTCAGTCGCTCCGCTCGCTCGTAAAAATCTAGTCCAACCTCACAACCGATCCCACACGTTCGCAAATTTGAAATATGTCGCCACCATATCGAATAATGAACGGAAGATGGATTGGTTTTAGGTTAGGCTATAGCTTTCGTGCGAGCGCAGCGAACGATAGACGCGTAAAGGTGTGTCACAAACCAACGGTTTGGCACATACGGACGTTGAAATATTCGCACCAGCCCGAGGAGCCGGAAGTCTTTATCCTATTGCCTTCTGACAAATGTTTACGGTTTACCAATAGTTTCACATAAATAGTACTATTTCCTCATAGTACAGTGCAATGTGATGTCCGAAATGGCTGACAAAATTAGGTAATAACACGAAATATACGGAAGGCAATATAAGGTATATGTATAGCTTGGAAATTGTGACCGTTGCTCGCTCGCTCCGCTCGCTCGTAAAAATCTAGTCCAACCTCACAACCGATCCCACACGTTCGCAAATTTGAAATATGTCGCCACCATATCGAATAATGAACGCAAGATGGATTGGTTTTAGGTTAGGCTATAGCTTTCGTGCGAGTGCAGCGAACGAGAGACGCGTAAAGGTGTGTCACAAACCATCGGTTTGGCACATACGGACACTGATATATTCGCACCAGCCCGAGGAGCCGGAAGTCTTTATCCTATTGCCTTCTGACAAATGTTTACGGTTTACCAATAGTTTCACATAATTAGTACCGCTTCCTCATAGTACAGTGCAACGTGATGTCCGAAATGGCTGACAAAATTAGGTACAAGCACGAAATATATGCAAGACAATATATGGTATATGTATAGCTTGAAAATTGTGACCGTTGCTCGCTCGCTCCGCTCGCTCGTAAAAATCTAGTCCAACCCCACAACCGATCCGACACGTTCGCAAATTTGAAACATGTCGCCATCATATCGAATAATGAACGCAAGATGGATTGGTTTTAGGTTAGGCTATAGTTTTCGAGCGAGCGCCGCGAGCGAGAGACGCGTATAGGTGTGTCATAAACCAACGGTTTGGCACATACGGACATTGAAATATTCGCACCAGCCCGAGGAGCCGGAAGTATTTATCCTATTGCCTACCGACACATGTTTACAGTTTATGAATAGTTTCACATAAATAGTACTATTTCCTCATAGTACAGTGCAATCTGATGTCCGAAATGGCTGACAAAATTAGGTAATAACACGAAATATATGGAAGGCAATATAAGGTATATGTATAGCTTGGAAATTGTGACCGTTGCACGCTCGCTCCGCTCGCTCGTAAAAATCTAGTCCAACCTTACAACCGATCCCACACGTTCGCAAATTTGAAATATGTCGCCACCATATCGAATAATGAACGGAATATGGATTGGTTTTAGGTTAGGCTATAGCTTTCGTGCGAGCGCAGCGAACGAGAGACGCGTAAAGGTGTGTCACAAACCATCGGTTTGGCACATACGGACATTGATATATTCGCACCAGCCCGAGGAGCCGGAAGTCTTTATCCTATTGCCTTCTGACAAATGTTTACGGTTTACCAATAGTTTCACATAATTAGTACCGTTTCCTCATAGTACAGTGCAACGTGATGTCCGAAATTGCTGACAAAATTAGGTACAAGCACGAAATATATGCAAGACAATATATGGTATATGTATAGCTTGGAAATTGTGACCGTTGCTCGCTCGCTCCGGCCGCTCGTAAAAATCTAGTCCAACCTTACAACCGATCCCACACGTTCGCAAATTTGAAATATGTCGCCACCATATCGAATAATGAACGGAAGATGGATTGGTTTTAGGTTAGGCTATAGCTTTCGTGCGAGCGCAGCGAACGAGAGACGCGTAAAGGTGTATCACAAACCATCGGTTTGGCACATACGGACATAGATATATTCGCACCAGCCCGAGGAGCCGGAAGTCTTTATCCTATTGCCTTCTGACAAATGTTTACGGTTTACCAATAGTTTCACATAATTAGTACCGTTTCCTCATAGTACAGTGCAACGTGATGTCCGAAATGGCTGACAAAATTAGGTAATAACACGAAATATATGGAAGGCAATATAAGGTATATGTATAGCTTGGAAATTGTGACCGTTGCTCGCTCGCTCCGCTCGCTCGTAAAAATCTAGTCCAACCTCACAACCGATCCCACACGTTCGCAAATTTGAAATATGTCGCCACCATATCGAATAATGAACGGAAGATGGATTGGTTTTAGGTTAGGCTATAGCTTTCGTGCGAGCGCAGCGAACGAGAGTCGCGTAAAGGTGTGTCACAAACCATCGGTTTGGCACATACGGACATAGATATATTCGCACCAGCCCGAGGAGCCGGAAGTATTTATCCTATTGCCTACCGACACATGTTTACAGTTTATGAATAGTTTCACATAAATAGTACTATTTCCTCATAGTACAGTGCAATGTGATGTCCGAAATGGCTGACAAAATTAGGTAATAACACGAAATATATGGAAGGCAATATAAGGTGTATGTATAGCTTGGAAATTGTGACCGTTGCTCGCTCGCTCCGCTCGCTCGTAAATATCTAGTCCAACCTCACAACCGATCCCACACGTTCGCAAATTTGAAATATGTCGCCACCATATCGAATAATGAACGGAAGATGGATTGGTTTTAGGTTAGGCTATAGCTTTCGTGCGAGCGCAGCGAACGAGAGACGCGTAAAGGTGTGTCACAAACCATCGGTTTGGCACATACGGACACTGATATATTCGCACCAGCCCGAGGAGCCGGAAGTCTTTATCCTATTGCCTTCTGACAAATGTTTACGGTTTACCAATAGTTTCACATAATTAGTACCGTTTCCTCATAGTACAGTGCAACGTGATGTCCGAAATTGCTGACAAAATTAGGTACAAGCACGAAATATATGCAAGACAATATATGGTATATGTATAGCTTGGAAATTGTGACGGTTGCTCGCTCGCTCCGGCCGCTCGTAAAAATCTAGTCCAACCTTACAACCGATCCCACACGTTCGCAAATTTGAAATATGTCGCCACCATATCGAATAATGAACGGAAGATGGATTGGTTTTAGGTTAGGCTATAGCTTTCGTGCTAGCGCAGCGAACGAGAGACGCGTAAAGGTGTATCACAAACCATCGGTTTGGCACATACGGACATAGATATATTCGCACCAGCCCGAGGAGCCGGAAGTCTTTATCCTATTGCCTTCTGACAAATGTTTACGGTTTACCAATAGTTTCACATAATTAGTACCGTTTCCTCATAGTACAGTGCAACGTGATGTCCGAAATGGCTGACAAAATTAGGTAATAACACGAAATATATGGAAGGCAATATAAGGTATATGTATAGCTTGGAAATTGTGACCGTTGCTCGCTCGCTCCGCTCGCTCGTAAAAATCTAGTCCAACCTCACAACCGATCCCACACGTTCGCAAATTTGAAATATGTCGCCACCATATCGAATAATGAACGGAAGATGGATTGGTTTTAGGTTAGGCTATAGTTTTCGAGCGAGCGCCGCGAGCGAGAGACGCGTAAAGGTGTGTCACAAACCATCGGTTTGGCACATACGGACACAGATATATTCGCACCAGCCCGAGGAGCCGGAAGTATTTATCCAATTGCCTACCGACACATGTTTACAGTTTATGAATAGTTTCACATAAATAGTACAATTTCCTCATAGTACAGTGCAATGTGATGTCCGAAATGGCTGACAAAATTAGGTAATAACACGAAATATATGCAAGGCAATATAAGGTATATGTATAGCTTGGAAATTGTGACCGTTGCTCGCTCGCTCCGTTCGCTCGTAAAAATCTAGTCCAACCCCACAACCGATCCGACACGTTCGCAAATTTGAAATATGTCGCCATGATATCGAATAATGAACGCAAGAT
>NW_026109004.1:0-135812 GCF_024516045.1 Bombus affinis | reverse complement strand
GCATCACTATACGACGTATAACGTCATATACTCTTACGTTATAACGTATAACGTTATATTGCATCATTATATCACTTGTAACGTTGCGGAGTATTACGTTATAACGTCTAACGACATAGTGCATTACTATGTGACATATAACGTTATATACTGTTACGCTATAACGTATAACGATATATTGCACCACTATATGACGTAGAACGTTATATACTATTACGTTATAAGGTATAACGATCTATTGCATCACTATATCACTTATAACGTTATATTTCATCTCTATCTGACGTACAACGTTATAGACTATTACGTTATAACGTAAAACGTTATATTGCTTCTCTATATGACGTATAACGTTATATACTATTACGTTATAACGTATAACGTTATATTGTATCACTATATAACGTATAATGTTATGGAGAATTACGTCATAACGTATAGCGACATATTGCATTACTATGTGACGTATAACGTTATATACTATGACGTTATAACATATAACGTAATACTGCATAACTATATGACGTATAACGTTATATACTATTAAGTTATAAGGTATAACGATATATTGCATCACTATATCACTTATAACGTTATATTGCATCTCTATATGACGTATAACGATAGATACTATTACGTTATAACCTATAACTTTATACTGCATCACTATATGACGTATAACGTTATATACTATTAAGTTATATGGTATAACGATATATTGCATCACTATATCACTTATAACGTTATATTGCATCACTATATGACGTTTAACGATATAGACTATTACGTTATAACCTACAACGTTATACTGCATCACTATATGACGTATAACGTTATATACTATTAAGTTATAAGGTATAACGATATATTGCATCACTATATCACTTATAACGTTATATTGCATCTCTATATGACGTATAACGATATATACTATTACGTTATAACGTATAACGATATATTGCATCACTATATTATGTCTAACGTTATATACTATTACGTTATAACGTATAACGCTATATTGCATCACTATATGACGTATAGCGATATAGACTATTACGTTATAACGTATAACGCTATATTGCATCACTATACGACGTATAACGTCATATGCTGTTACGTTATAACGTATAACGTTATATTGCATCATTATATCACTTATAACGTTACGGAGTATTACGTTATAACGTATAACGACATAATGCATTACCATGTGACATATAACGTTATATACTATTACGCTATAACGTATAACGATATATTGCACCACTATATGACGTAGAACGTTATAAACTATTACGTTATAAGGTATAACGATCTATTGCATCACTATATCACTTACAACGTTATGTTGCATCACTATACGACGTATAACGTCATATACCGTTACGTTATAACGTATAACGTTATATTGCATCTATATATCACGTATAACGTTACGGAGTATTATGGTATAACGTATAACGACATAATGCATTACTATGTGACGTATAACGTTATATACTATTACGTTTCAACCTATAACGTTATACTGCGTCTCTACATGACGTATAACGTTATATACTATTACGTTATAAGGTATTTCGATATATTGCATCACTATATGAAGTATAACCTTATATACTCTTACGTTATAAGGTATAACGATATATTGCATCACTATATGAAGTATGTAGTACCGGGGCCAGAAGGCCTAAGGTATCGGCCGAACTGTAAACAATGTACCGTTGGGTCCTTTTAGTGGACAGTTTACGTGAAAAGGCTGCGTGACCTTGATCACGGGGATTTCGGGATACCTGTACCGAAGAACGGGAAAAGGTAGAGCGGGTAGAGCGGGCAGAGTGTGCAGAGCGTGTAGAGTGTGCAGAGTGTGGAGAGCGTGGCAGAGCGTGTGGAGCGTGCGGAGTGGACAGAGTTTTTGATTGGGAAGCAGAAAGCTGCATGCGAGAATAGAACGACCCATTTGGATACTACATTACGTTATAAGTTATAACGATATATTGCATCACTATATGAAGTATTACCTTATATACTATTACGTTATAACGAATAACGTTATATTGCATAACTATATGACGCATAACTTTATATTGCACCTCTGTATGACGTATAACGTTATATACTATTACGTTATAAGGTATAACGATATATTGCATCACTATATCGCTTACAACGTTATATTGCATCACTATATGACGTATAACGTCATATACTGTTACGTTATAACGTATACCGTCATATTTCATCTCTATATGACGTATCGCTTTATATTGCATCACTATTTGACGTGTAACGTTACAGAGTATTACGTTATAACGTATAACGACATAATGCATTACTATGTGACGTATAACGTTATATACTATTACGTTATAACGCATAACGTTATATTGCATCACTCTATCACGTATAACGTTATGGAGTGTTACGTTATAACGTATAGCGTCATATTGCATTACTATGTGACATATAACGTTATATACTATTACGCTATAACGTATAACGATATATTGCACCACTATATGACGTAGAACGTTATAAACTATTACGTTCTAAGGTATAACGATCTATTGCATCACTATATCACTTACAACGTTATGTTGCATCACTATACGACGTATAACGTCATATACCGTTACGTTATAACGTATAACGTTATATTGCATCTATATATCACGTATAACGTTACGGAGTATTATGGTATAACGTATAACGACATAATGCATTACTATGTGACGTATAACGTTATACTGCATCACTATATGACGTATAACGTTATATACTATTACGTTATAACGTATAACGATATATTGCATCACTATATGATGTCTAACGTTATATACTATTACGTTATAACGTATAACGCTACATTGCATAACTATATGACGCATAACATTATATTGCATCACTATATGACGTATAACGTCATAAACTATGACGTTATAACCTATAACGTTATACTGCATCCCTATATGACGTATAACGTTATACACTATTACGTTATAACGTATACCGTTATATTTCTTCTCTATATGACGTATCCCTTTATATTGCTTCGCTATATGGCGTATAACGTCATATAATTTTGCGTTATAACGTATAACGCTATATTGCATCACGATATAACGTATAACGATATAGGCTATTACGTTATTACCTATAACGTTATACTGCACCACTATATGACGTATAACGTTATATACTATTACGTTACAAGGTATAACTATATATTCCATCACTATGTGAAGTATAACGTTATATACTATTACCTTATAACGCATAACGATATATTGCACCACTATATGACGTAGAACGTTATATACTATTACGTTTCAACGTATAACGTTATATTGCATCTCTATATGACGTATAACGTATTATTGCATCACTATATGACGTATAATGTTATGGAGTATTACGTTATAACCTATAGCGACATAATGCATTACTATGTGACGTATAACGTTATATACTATTACGTTATAACATATAACGATATATTGCACCACTATATGACGTAGAACGTTATATACTATTACGTTATAAGGTATAAATATATATTCCATCACTATGTGAAGTATAACGTTATATTACGTTATAATATTACGTTATAAATATACGTATAAATATTACGTTATAACGCGTAACGATATATTGCAACACTATATGACGTATAACGATATATTGCATCACTATACTACGTATAACGTCATATACTGTTACGTTATAACGTATAACGTTATATTGCATCACAATATCACGTATAACGTTACGGAGTATTACGTTATAACGTATAGCGACATATTGCATTACTATGTGACGTATAACGTTATATACTATTACGTTATAACCTATAACGTTATACTTCATCTCTATTTGACGTATAACAATATAGAATAATACGTTATAACGTATAACATTATATTGCATCTCTATATGACGTATAACGTTATATTGCACCACTATATGACGTATAACGTTATATACTATTACTTTATAACGCATAACGACATATTGCACCACTATATGACGTATAACGATATATTCCATCACTATGTGAAGTATAGCGATATGGACTATTACGTTATAACGTATAACGTTATATTGCATCTCTATATGACGTATGACGTTATATACTATTAATTTATAACGTATAACGATATATTGCATCACTATATCACTTACAACGTTATATTGCATTACTATATGACGTATAACGTTATATACTGTTACGTTATAACGAATAACGATACATTGCACCACCATATGACGTATAACGTTATATACTATTACGTTATAACGTATAACGTTATATTGCATCACTATATCAAGTATAACGTTATATACTATTACGTTTTAACGTATAACGTTATATTGTATTGTCACGTCCCGCGTTCCGCACGTGACGCCACGAACCATAACTTATGAATAATTAAACACGACCAATAATAATAAATTAACTAATAACTAACCAATCAAAATAAAAAGAATTATACGACAGACAATCAAAATGAAATAAATGAATCAATAAGAAGAAACACTACAACCAATCAGCAATGACATATAAAATACAAATAAAATGAAATAATTAAATGAACCAATAAATAAAACAAGCCGCGATTCAAATGTATGAGATTTCTCTGCGAAAACACATGTATATACACACACGTGTATGGATATCTGTGTGTGTGACCTACTTCGTGAATCTGAATAATTGGTAATCTAATAAAATATAAAAGAAATAAAATATACTACACTACATCAGCATTCTAATAAAAGTGAAAATTGTATACAAGATTACTCTGCGACACACACATATATAGATATACACATGCGTACGCGTATCTTTGGGAAAAATTCATAATATATATATATATATGTATATACATGTATATATATGTATATACATGTATATATATATATATGTCGGAGATGGAAAAACACCGGAACCTCTCCTTGGATTCTCGGGAATAACGTAATGTCGTAATTTAGATTAAACAAATGTCGCTCCGATTGTTCGAGGTTTATGATAGTGAGCTTGGGCTCGAGGCGACAACCAGTCGCCGAACGTAGCCGCGGTCAAGGGATGAACGTTTTATCTAACAAAGGCACAGAGTAACTCTATACCTCTCCTTTAAAGAAATAGCCGTAGCGACACGTGGCAGTAAATATTTCAAAGGTTTCTGTTCCGTGGCTCGCCACACGCAGATCCTATCCTTCGGGTAAGATGATCTCCAGATGTCAATATACCTCCGCAGTATGTTTAGCTAACTTGAGGACCCGCAATAAATCTTAAGATTTAGTCAAGCAAAGTTCTTCATTTAGACAAACAGTCCTTGTTGCAACTACGGGACGATAGGAGAAGCCTATCTTCCACGAACGATGCCCCCGTCAACAACCTCCCCTCAAGGGCGGCCAGCATCTCTTTCAAAACGCCGATATGGAGATCGACCAATTAGCAACAGCGCTAATTTCCCTCACCTTTGGAACGAAAGCTTTCTTTGACGAATCCGAGGATCTCATGTCCTTAGACCCACCCATTATAGTTTTCCTCGACGGCATCGTCGAGACGGAGAGTCACTCTCCGGTACGATCTCGACGACGATTCAAGTAACTCTCGGATACGTAGTGATTGCCCCATGCATTAACATTGAGTACAACTTAGACGCTAGAGAAGAGTAGAGTTCGTCATCCCGTTGACCGTGGATTCGTTATTGAGCCTAGGATCATTGTCATTAGCTTCTCGAGTATCAAATTATCGCGATTACTTGTCCAATTCCAACATGGTCATGTTTGCACTAGTAAATATCTCCTCTATTGCATAGTGATCACGTCTAGTGTCAATAGGGATTCGTTTACGCCCTTAACCCTAACTCTAATCGTAACGCCAACCCGACATCAGAAGTGGGATCAGTGCCGATTATAACAGTGCTAGAACTTACGACCATCGTGCGCGAGTAACCCAGTCGCTAGTGCAAAATCGAGTGTGAAACCTAACAAGTTTTCGCTACCACGTTTTAACCCTTAAAATCGCACGTTCCGACCCCGCTGCACGGGGCGCAACTGTTAACCTGATTATGAAAGAAAACCATAATTTCAATAACGAGTGGCGAGTCGACTTCTACGTACTGGAAGCATCATCGGTTAGATCAAGTCATCAGGGTGAGTCGTTTCCATTTTTACTCCGATTCGGGAGCCGAGCGTTCACTAATTAAAGAGTCCGTGACCTCGAGATTTCTGGCAAAAGAATGACTGACATATTAGTAATGCGAGGAGCAGGAAATACTTGTATTAAACATACGCCTCCCATTTGTTCATCGCGTGTATTAATGATTTTTACATCGAAGATAATTTCTCATGTCCTTGCTGATAGTTATCTAAAATATGATATCGCGATTAGTTGTGGAACTCTAAGTCTGGGTTTTGACGTAACATTACACAAAATAGCCTCGCTATGTGTAAAACAAAAATAATTAATGTCTGTAAGGAAACCACTGCAAACGAGATCGTCGTTAATGAAGCTGACATTGATGTACATGGTAATAATAAAAGTCGATCAATTCCTCTTTTCGACAAATTCAAAGATTCATTCGTTACGGATTCCCTACGTATTCGCGTAAATACAGGCCGGTTAGAAATACGATTAATTGATCCTAACATCACCGTACGAGGAAGTCCTTATAGATTTAGCGAGGAGGACCGAAGAGCGCTACGTGAGAAAATAAGCGTTTTAATTAAAGCAAAGATCATAAGGCCTAGTAATTCGCCATTCGCGAGCCCTACGTAACTCGTGAAGAAGAACACGGCTCAGATAGATTATGAGTGGATCCCCGAGAACTAAATCAAAGTACCGTCGCGGATCGGTACCCTTTACTCCTTATTGCGGATCAAGTCGCGAGATTGCAAGAGGCGAGATATTTTATTAGCCTGGATATGGCCAGCGGGTTTCACCAAATTCCTACTTATCCTAATTCAGCGGAGTATACAGTGTTCGTTACTCCCGACAGACAATATGAGTAGATAACGATGCCGTTTGAACTGAAGAATTGCGCCGTCCGTCTTTCGGAGGGCCATTCGCAAGGCCCTAGGCGACCTCGCTCATTCGTACGTTGTTATTTATTTCGATAACGTTCTAATTATTGCCGACTCGATAGATCAAGCTTTAGGAAGATTGAACACCGTATTAGATACCCTCGTAAAAGCAGGATTCTCTGTTAACATTGCGAACTGTTCTTTTCTAAAGACATCGGTGCTCTATTTGAGATATGTAATTCATAACGAAGAAGTTCGTCCGAACCCGGGTAAAATACACACTTTAAGCTTTTTACCTGTGCCAACAGCCGTCACACAGTTCAGGCAGTTCATAGGGTTAGCTTCGTACTTCCGAAAGTTCATCCCTAAATTCTCACAGGTGATGAAACCCCTGTATGCGCTCATCTCAAATAACAGAAATATAACTTGGACAGATAGGCACGAGAAAATAAGACAACAGGCAGTTTCCGCCCTGACCGACGCGCCGGTGTTAATGATATTCGACCCCAATTACCCGATAGAACTACATACTGACGCTAGCTCGGAGAGAGTTACGGGGCGATTTTGATGCATCAAGTTGAAGGTAAAGGCAAAGTAATAGAGTATTACAGTAAAAGAACTACCCTCGCAGAATCTAGGTATAATTCCTACGAACTAGAGACGTTAGCAGTCGTAAACGCAGTCGAGCGTTTCCGTCACTATCTACATGGACGGGAATTTCTTGTCGTCACGGATTGCGACTCGTCGAAAGCGTCGAGTAACAAAGTACATTTAAATGACAGGAACCATCGGTGATGGGCCTACTTGCAGACTTTTGTTTTTTTGACATTATGTATCTGGAAAGTAGACGGACAGCCCACGTAGATTTCTTCTCGCGAAACCCCGTAGATTTAGACCACCGTAAAATTGATAAAATTGCGGAGAAAGAAATCAATTTGGCCAAAATATCGGAATACTGGCGATTAGCCGAACAACGTCGTGATTCTCAAACCTTGGGAATCGTCAAGAAATTGCAAAACGATGAGCTCGCGGAAGACATCGCGAATACATACGAATTACGGTCCGGTACTCTTTACCGTAGGATACAAAGAAAAGGCAGGACTCTCTGTTTACCTATAGTCCTAAGAGGTTTTAGATAGTCTGTTATTAACTATGTGCACCAGTCAATTATGCACTTAGGTTGGGAGAAAACGCTCGAGAGACTGTACGAGTATTACTGGTTCGAAGGGATGGCGAAGTACGTTCGCCGATTCATTGAGAACTGTCATGCTTGTCAAGTTTCGAAAGCTAGTTCAGGTGAGATACAAGCCGAACTACATCCTATACCTAAGACCAGCATACCCTGGCATACGGTCCACATGGACATAACAGGCAAGTTGAGTGGTAAAAGCGATTCAAAGGAGTACGTCATTGTTTTGATCGATGTGTTCACTAAATTCGTATACCTGCATCGTACTCGTAAGATAGATTTCCGTAACACCATTAAAGCGCTTAAACCCGCTATATTTTATTCGGAAGTCCCTGCCGGATAATAGCAGATCAGGAAAGATGTTCTAAGGGTAATGAATTTCGAGAATTCTGCGAAAGCAAACGAATTAAAGTTCACTCGATAGCGACCGATGATAGAGCTAATAGACAGGTAGAGCGTGTTATGCGTACATTGAAAATACGTTCACGACAGTAGAAACGACCGGGCGGCCGTGGCAAGACGCGATTGGGGAAATACAGCTAGCGTTGAACTGCACCACCAACCGCGTGACTAATTCGAGCCCTTTACAACTACTAATCGGTAGAACAGCGAGACCGTACGACCTATTACTACCCGACAATATCGAAGAAAAGGAAGTCGATATCCCTGATGTAAGACAGCAGGCTGTATAGAACATAGAGAGTAAAGCTCAGTACAACAAAGAAAGATTTTGATAGAAACAAAGCTAAA
This sequence comes from Bombus affinis, assembly GCF_024516045.1. NCBI lineage: Eukaryota > Metazoa > Arthropoda > Insecta > Hymenoptera > Apidae > Bombus > Bombus affinis. Next base: position 126,844 of record NW_026109004.1, on the reverse strand, counting down.
GTGGTTAGGTTTAACCTCGGCGATTTCGTACTACGCAAAAATGAGAAAAGAAACCAAACCAAGCTAAAGCCAAAATTCAAGGGTCCATTCGTAATAACCGAGATTTTGGAAGGAGATAGATATATTTTAAAAACGCTAGACGGCAAACGATCGTATAAAGACAATCACGACAGATTAAGAAAAATGTCGGACAGTCGCGTTCCCGCTGAGTTGGACGTCGGTAGTGACGGCAATAACAGTGACCACGACGACATGAGCACCTCGATCTCGGAAGATCCTTAGCACAAAGACCGTAGCACCTTACGGAGTACGTTATGAAGCTCGGTAAAGGGGCAAGTGATGTGTTCACGCGCACCATGAGCTATAGAGTTATGAAGCTTGGTAAAGGGGCAAGTGATGTGTTCACGCGCACCATGAGCTATAGTGTTATGAAGCTTGGTAAAGGGGCAAGTGATGTGTTCACGCGCACCATGAGCTATAGAGTTATGAAGCTTGGTAAAGGGGCAAGTGATGTGTTCACGCGCACCATGAGCTATAGTGTTATGAAGCTCGACTAAGGGGCAAGTGATGTGTTCACGCGCACCATGAGCTATAGTGTTACGAAGTTTGGTGCGGTCGTGCGATCTAGAAAAACGAGATCCATTGGGGTGCGAAATCGAGACTGGTCCATTTCGCCGTTATGACCCGACTGATAACCCACAGGATGCAACTAGCACTTCCAATACTAATTACAACGTTACTAATTCATGTGCTCTCCTATTCCTTTTGTTGTCAAACCTCCGAACAAAATTTTGTTGTTACACTGGACCCTCAGCCTATTTAGACATTAAGTTAAATTGTAGACATGCTAATTGTACCGAACCTAATGTTAGAAAGACTCAATCTTGTAGTGGCACCCGGGGACGTGTGATAGTCAGAATGGCCGTGTCGGAGATGGAAAAACACCGGAACCTCTCCTTGGATTCTCGGGAATAACGTAATGTCGTAATTTAGATTAAACAAATGTCGCTCCGATTGTTCGAGGTTTATGATAGTGAGCTTGGGCTCGAGGCGACAACCAGTCGCCGAACGTAGCCGCGGTCAAGGGATGAACGTTTTATCTAACAAAGGCACAGAGTAACTCTATACCTCTCCTTTAAAGAAATAGCCGTAGCGACACGTGGCAGTAAATATTTCAAAGGTTTCTGTTCCGTGGCTCGCCACGCGCAGATCCTATCCTTCGGGTAAGATGATCTCCAGATGTCAATATACCTCCGCAGTATGTTTAGCTAACTTGAGGACCCGCAATAAATCTTAAGATTTAGTCAAGCAAAGTTCTTCATTTAGACAAACAGTCCTTGTTGCAACTACGGGACGATAGGAGAAGCCTATCTTCCACGAACGATGCCCCCGTCAACAACCTCCCCTCAAGGGCGGCCAGCATCTCTTTCAAAACGCCGATATGGAGATCGACCAATTAGCAACAGCGCTAATTTCCCTCACCTTTGGAACGAAAGCTTTCTTTGACGAATCCGAGGATCTCATGTCCTTAGACCCACCCATTATAGTTTTCCTCGACGGCATCGTCGAGACGGAGAGTCACTCTCCGGTACGATCTCGACGACGATTCAAGTAACTCTCGGATACGTAGTGATTGCCCCATGCATTAACATTGAGTACAACTTAGACGCTAGAGAAGAGTAGAGTTCGTCATCCCGTTGACCGTGGATTCGTTATTGAGCCTAGGATCATTGTCATTAGCTTCTCGAGTATCAAATTATCGCGATTACTTGTCCAATTCCAACATGGTCATGTTTGCACTAGTAAATATCTCCTCTATTGCATAGTGATCACGTCTAGTGTCAATAGGGATTCGTTTACGCCCTTAACCCTAACTCTAATCGTAACGCCAACCCGACATCAGAAGTGGGATCAGTGCCGATTATAACAGTGCTAGAACTTACGACCATCGTGCGCGAGTAACCCAGTCGCTAGTGCAAAATCGAGTGTGAAACCTAACAAGTTTTCGCTACCACGTTTTAACCCTTAAAATCGCACGTTCCGACCCCGCTGCACGGGGCGCAACTGTTAACCTGATTATGAAAGAAAACCATAATTTCAATAACGAGTGGCGAGTCGACTTCTACGTACTGGAAGCATCATCGGTTAGATCAAGTCATCAGGGTGAGTCGTTTCCATTTTTACTCCGATTCGGGAGCCGAGCGTTCACTAATTAAAGAGTCCGTGACCTCGAGATTTCTGGCAAAAGAATGACTGACATATTAGTAATGCGAGGAGCAGGAAATACTTGTATTAAACATACGCCTCCCATTTGTTCATCGCGTGTATTAATGATTTTTACATCGAAGATAATTTCTCATGTCCTTGCTGATAGTTATCTAAAATATGATATCGCGATTAGTTGTGGAACTCTAAGTCTGGGTTTTGACGTAACATTACACAAAATAGCCTCGCTATGTGTAAAACAAAAATAATTAATGTCTGTAAGGAAACCACTGCAAACGAGATCGTCGTTAATGAAGCTGACATTGATGTACATGGTAATAATAAAAGTCGATCAATTCCTCTTTTCGACAAATTCAAAGATTCATTCGTTACGGATTCCCTACGTATTCGCGTAAATACAGGCCGGTTAGAAATACGATTAATTGATCCTAACATCACCGTACGAGGAAGTCCTTATAGATTTAGCGAGGAGGACCGAAGAGCGCTACGTGAGAAAATAAGCGTTTTAATTAAAGCAAAGATCATAAGGCCTAGTAATTCGCCATTCGCGAGCCCTACGTAACTCGTGAAGAAGAACACGGCTCAGATAGATTATGAGTGGATCCCCGAGAACTAAATCAAAGTACCGTCGCGGATCGGTACCCTTTACTCCTTATTGCGGATCAAGTCGCGAGATTGCAAGAGGCGAGATATTTTATTAGCCTGGATATGGCCAGCGGGTTTCACCAAATTCCTACTTATCCTAATTCAGCGGAGTATACAGTGTTCGTTACTCCCGACAGACAATATGAGTAGATAACGATGCCGTTTGAACTGAAGAATTGCGCCGTCCGTCTTTCGGAGGGCCATTCGCAAGGCCCTAGGCGACCTCGCTCATTCGTACGTTGTTATTTATTTCGATAACGTTCTAATTATTGCCGACTCGATAGATCAAGCTTTAGGAAGATTGAACACCGTATTAGATACCCTCGTAAAAGCAGGATTCTCTGTTAACATTGCGAACTGTTCTTTTCTAAAGACATCGGTGCTCTATTTGAGATATGTAATTCATAACGAAGAAGTTCGTCCGAACCCGGGTAAAATACACACTTTAAGCTTTTTACCTGTGCCAACAGCCGTCACACAGTTCAGGCAGTTCATAGGGTTAGCTTCGTACTTCCGAAAGTTCATCCCTAAATTCTCACAGGTGATGAAACCCCTGTATGCGCTCATCTCAAATAACAGAAATATAACTTGGACAGATAGGCACGAGAAAATAAGACAACAGGCAGTTTCCGCCCTGACCGACGCGCCGGTGTTAATGATATTCGACCCCAATTACCCGATAGAACTACATACTGACGCTAGCTCGGAGAGAGTTACGGGGCGATTTTGATGCATCAAGTTGAAGGTAAAGGCAAAGTAATAGAGTATTACAGTAAAAGAACTACCCTCGCAGAATCTAGGTATAATTCCTACGAACTAGAGACGTTAGCAGTCGTAAACGCAGTCGAGCGTTTCCGTCACTATCTACATGGACGGGAATTTCTTGTCGTCACGGATTGCGACTCGTCGAAAGCGTCGAGTAACAAAGTACATTTAAATGACAGGAACCATCGGTGATGGGCCTACTTGCAGACTTTTGTTTTTTTGACATTATGTATCTGGAAAGTAGACGGACAGCCCACGTAGATTTCTTCTCGCGAAACCCCGTAGATTTAGACCACCGTAAAATTGATAAAATTGCGGAGAAAGAAATCAATTTGGCCAAAATATCGGAATACTGGCGATTAGCCGAACAACGTCGTGATTCTCAAACCTTGGGAATCGTCAAGAAATTGCAAAACGATGAGCTCGCGGAAGACATCGCGAATACATACGAATTACGGTCCGGTACTCTTTACCGTAGGATACAAAGAAAAGGCAGGACTCTCTGTTTACCTATAGTCCTAAGAGGTTTTAGATAGTCTGTTATTAACTATGTGCACCAGTCAATTATGCACTTAGGTTGGGAGAAAACGCTCGAGAGACTGTACGAGTATTACTGGTTCGAAGGGATGGCGAAGTACGTTCGCCGATTCATTGAGAACTGTCATGCTTGTCAAGTTTCGAAAGCTAGTTCAGGTGAGATACAAGCCGAACTACATCCTATACCTAAGACCAGCATACCCTGGCATACGGTCCACATGGACATAACAGGCAAGTTGAGTGGTAAAAGCGATTCAAAGGAGTACGTCATTGTTTTGATCGATGTGTTCACTAAATTCGTATACCTGCATCGTACTCGTAAGATAGATTTCCGTAACACCATTAAAGCGCTTAAACCCGCTATATTTTATTCGGAAGTCCCTGCCGGATAATAGCAGATCAGGAAAGATGTTCTAAGGGTAATGAATTTCGAGAATTCTGCGAAAGCAAACGAATTAAAGTTCACTCGATAGCGACCGATGATAGAGCTAATAGACAGGTAGAGCGTGTTATGCGTACATTGAAAATACGTTCACGACAGTAGAAACGACCGGGCGGCCGTGGCAAGACGCGATTGGGGAAATACAGCTAGCGTTGAACTGCACCACCAACCGCGTGACTAATTCGAGCCCTTTACAACTACTAATCGGTAGAACAGCGAGACCGTACGACCTATTACTACCCGACAATATCGAAGAAAAGGAAGTCGATATCCCTGATGTAAGACAGCAGGCTGTATAGAACATAGAGAGTAAAGCTCAGTACAACAAAGAAAGATTTTGATAGAAACAAAGCTAAAGTGGTTAGGTTTAACCTCGGCGATTTCGTACTACGCAAAAATGAGAAAAGAAACCAAACCAAGCTAAAGCCAAAATTCAAGGGTCCATTCGTAATAACCGAGATTTTGGAAGGAGATAGATATATTTTAAAAACGCTAGACGGCAAACGATCGTATAAAGACAATCACGACAGATTAAGAAAAATGTCGGACAGTCGCGTTCCCGCTGAGTTGGACGTCGGTAGTGACGGCAATAACAGTGACCACGACGACATGAGCACCTCGATCTCGGAAGATCCTTAGCACAAAGACCGTAGCACCTTACGGAGTACGTTATGAAGCTCGGTAAAGGGGCAAGTGATGTGTTCACGCGCACCATGAGCTATAGAGTTATGAAGCTTGGTAAAGGGGCAAGTGATGTGTTCACGCGCACCATGAGCTATAGTGTTATGAAGCTTGGTAAAGGGGCAAGTGATGTGTTCACGCGCACCATGAGCTATAGAGTTATGAAGCTTGGTAAAGGGGCAAGTGATGTGTTCACGCGCACCATGAGCTATAGTGTTATGAAGCTCGACTAAGGGGCAAGTGATGTGTTCACGCGCACCATGAGCTATAGTGTTACGAAGTTTGGTGCGGTCGTGCGATCTAGAAAAACGAGATCCATTGGGGTGCGAAATCGAGACTGGTCCATTTCGCCGTTATGACCCGACTGATAACCCACAGGATGCAACTAGCACTTCCAATACTAATTACAACGTTACTAATTCATGTGCTCTCCTATTCCTTTTGTTGTCAAACCTCCGAACAAAATTTTGTTGTTACACTGGACCCTCAGCCTATTTAGACATTAAGTTAAATTGTAGACATGCTAATTGTACCGAACCTAATGTTAGAAAGACTCAATCTTGTAGTGGCACCCGGGGACGTGTGATAGTCAGAATGGCCGTGTCGGAGATGGAAAAACACCGGAACCTCTCCTTGGATTCTCGGGAATAACGTAATGTCGTAATTTAGATTAAACAAATGTCGCTCCGATTGTTCGAGGTTTATGATAGTGAGCTTGGGCTCGAGGCGACAACCAGTCGCCGAACGTAGCCGCGGTCAAGGGATGAACGTTTTATCTAACAAAGGCACAGAGTAACTCTATACCTCTCCTTTAAAGAAATAGCCGTAGCGACACGTGGCAGTAAATATTTCAAAGGTTTCTGTTCCGTGGCTCGCCACACGCAGATCCTATCCTTCGGGTAAGATGATCTCCAGATGTCAATATACCTCCGCAGTATGTTTAGCTAACTTGAGGACCCGCAATAAATCTTAAGATTTAGTCAAGCAAAGTTCTTCATTTAGACAAACAGTCCTTGTTGCAACTACGGGACGATAGGAGAAGCCTATCTTCCACGAACGATGCCCCCGTCAACAACCTCCCCTCAAGGGCGGCCAGCATCTCTTTCAAAACGCCGATATGGAGATCGACCAATTAGCAACAGCGCTAATTTCCCTCACCTTTGGAACGAAAGCTTTCTTTGACGAATCCGAGGATCTCATGTCCTTAGACCCACCCATTATAGTTTTCCTCGACGGCATCGTCGAGACGGAGAGTCACTCTCCGGTACGATCTCGACGACGATTCAAGTAACTCTCGGATACGTAGTGATTGCCCCATGCATTAACATTGAGTACAACTTAGACGCTAGAGAAGAGTAGAGTTCGTCATCCCGTTGACCGTGGATTCGTTATTGAGCCTAGGATCATTGTCATTAGCTTCTCGAGTATCAAATTATCGCGATTACTTGTCCAATTCCAACATGGTCATGTTTGCACTAGTAAATATCTCCTCTATTGCATAGTGATCACGTCTAGTGTCAATAGGGATTCGTTTACGCCCTTAACCCTAACTCTAATCGTAACGCCAACCCGACATATATATATATATATATATATATATATATATATATATGTATGTCGGAGATGAAAGAACGCCGGAGCTCCTCCTTGGATTCGCGGGAATACCGCAACTCTGTAACTTGGATTAAACGAATGCCGCTCCGATTGTTCGAGATTTATGATCATGAGCTTGGGCTCGAGGCGACAATCAGTCGCCGAACGTAGCCGCGGTCAAAGGGATGAGCGTTTTATCTAACAAAGGCACAGAGTAACTCTATACCTCTCCTTAAAAGAAATAGTCGTAGCGATACGTGGCAGTAAATACTTCAATAGTTTCTATCCCGCGGCCCGCCACACGCAGATTTTGTCCTCCGGGTAAGATGATCGCCGGGTGTCGGCATGCCTTTGTGGCGTATGTTTAGCTAACGTGAGGACCCGCTATAGATCTTAAGATTTAGTAATGCGAAGTCCGTCAAATAGACTTTGTTGCAACTACGGGAAGATAGGAGAAACCTATCTTCCACGAACGATGCCCCCCGTCAACAACCTCCCCTCAAGGGCGGCCAGCATCTCTTTCAAAACGCCGATATGGAGATCGACCAATTAGCAACAGCGCTAATTTCCCTCTCCTTTGGAACGAAAGTTTTCTTTGACGAATCCGAGGATCTCATGTCCTTAGACACACCCATTATAGTTTTCCTCGACGGCATCGTCGAGACGGAGATTCATTCTTTCGTACGATCTCATCGACGAATGACAGTGCCACCTTACAACCAGCGAATACATCACATCTAGTTAATAAAGAGTTAGACTTGAACTGTGCGAGAACATACGTTTATCATCCCGTGACCGCGGATTCGTGTCGAACCTAAGGTCATCATCACTAGTGCGTAATCTTGTTAATAAGCCCGTGCTAATAATCTCTCCATTGTATCACGGCAATGGATAATTCCAACGAAAATTTATTAAACGCCCATCCCCATAATCCTGACTTTAATCCGACATCAGAAGTGGGATCAGGGCCATACGTAACGATGGAACAACTCATGGCCATCATGCGCCAGATAACTCAGCCGCGAGAGCAAAGACCGAGTGAAACATCTACGATCGTGCCGCTTCCGCGTTTTAACCCCGGAAGCTTGGGTTCTGACCCAGCCGCATGGTGTGCGACTGTTGACGTGATCATGGAAGAAAAACCTTTGCAAGGCAGTGCGCTACTTTGTGCCTTGAGTGCCGCTCTAGAAAGCTCGGCAGCGCAGTGGCTTACACAAGTACTTGCTACTCAAATTTCCTCTTGGCCAAAGTTTAAAGACCGTTTCCTTACACGCTTTGGTGGGAAAGAGACAGCCGCCACGGCGCTATGGAAGATGAAAAACCAAGCACGACTGGAGGGTGAAACCCTGGGAGATTACAGCAGCCGTTTACGTTCCTTCCTGATGGCGAGGTGGGAAAGGTGTACCAAGGACGAGATAGTCAACTCTACCGTGCTCCTTCATATAGGTTCACAGGACCAGCGCGTCCTACGGATAGCACTCACGAACGATATCAAGACCGAGGACCAGCTCACAGGCGAAATGACAGTGCTCTCCGATTCTGTGAAGAGGCCGGCGTCTTCAGTAAGCAACTCCTCCGCGAGTCCCGAAGCTAAACGGCATAAGCCTTCTGACTCCCGACACAAGTGCTATCACTGTGGTAGACACGGACATAAAGCATCTGAGTGCCGCGAGAGGACAAGACTGGAGGCGGAGAAACGCAATCGAAAATCAGGGGAAAACCGGGCTGCCACGTCTTCGAAGGTGTCCTGCTACAGGTGTAACGACGAGGGCCACATCGCGCCCAACTGCCCGACCTGACGTAGAGGAAACCCTGCTACGAAAGAGGAGCGACAGGTTAACTTCTGTGTGGTGGAGGCCCCGACCGGTAAATTAAGTCACGAGGGTGAGTCGTTCCTGTTTTGTTTTGATTCCGGAGCTGAATGCTCATTAATCAAAGAATCGGTAGCTTCAAAATTTTCCGGCAAGAGAACGACCGAGATAGTAGTAATGCGTGGAATTGGGAACACTTGCGTTAAGAGTACGACCCAAATTCTGTCCGCCGTATGTATCAGCGGTCTTACACTGGAGGTAATTTTTCACGTCCTTGCCGACAATTACTTAAAACACGATATTATTATTGGGTGCGAAATTTTAAGCCAAGGCTTCGACGTACTCATGACGCGCAATAGCCTCGATATTTGTAAGTCGAAAACGGTTAATGTCTGTAATAATATCGCCGAACCTGCGATCGATCTCAATGATGTAGACACCGAGGTACTCGGCGACGATAAAGACCGATAGATTTCCATTCTCGGCAGATTCAAAAACTCGTTCATCACGGGTTTCCCACGTACCCGCGTAAATACGGGTCAATTAGAAATACGGTTGATCGACCCTAACATCACCGTCCAAAGAAGCCCCTATAGACTTAGCGAGGAAGAGCGGAGAATCGTACGAGCGCGAATCAGCGAACTACTCAGAGCTAACATTATAAGACCTAGCAATTCGCCGTTCGCGAGCCCCATGCTACTCGTGAAGAAAAAGGACGGTTCGGATAGATTGTGCGTAGATTTTCGAGCGTTGAATAAGAATACGGTCGCGGACCGGTACCCCCTACCCCTTATCGCGGACCAAATCGCGAGGTTACAAACGGCGAAATACTTCATTAGCCTGGACATGGCCAGCGGGTTCCACCAAATTCCTATACATCCTAATTCGGCGGAATACACGGCGTTCGTTACACCCGACGGGCAGTACGAGTACGTAACGATGCCGTTCGGATTGAAAAATGCACCGTCTGTTTTTCAGAGGGCCATTTTCAATGCCCTGGGTGACCTTGCGTATTCCTACGTCGTTGTCTATTTGGATGACGTCCTAATTATCGCCGACTCAATAGATCAAGCCTTAGAGAGGTTGGACATCGTGTTAAGTACCCTTGTAAACGCCGGGTTTTCGTTTAACTTTTCTAAGTGCTCTTTCCTGAAGACGTCGATACTTTATTTGGGATACGTAATCCAGAACGGAGAAGTCCGTCCCAACCCGGGTAAAGTATATGCCTTAAGCTCCCTACCCGCGCCGACGACCGTCACACAGCTCAGGCAGTTCATAGGGCTAGCCTCGTACTTTCGGAAGTTCATCCCTAAATTTTCACAATTGTTAAAACCCTTATACGCGCTTACGTCCGGCAGTAAAAATATAACATGGGCGGACAGGCACGAAAAAATAAGACAAGAGGTAATCTCCGTTCTGACCGACGCACCGGTGTTAATGCTATTTGACCCCAATTACCCAATAGAATTACATACCGATGCTAGCTCCGAAGGATTTGGGGCTATTTTGATGCACAAGGTGGAAGGTAAAAATCGAGTAGTAGAATACTATAGTAAAAGAACCAGCCTCACGGAATCCAGATATCACTCTTATGAACTCGAAACATTAGCTGTTGTAAACGCCATAAAACATTTCCGCCACTACCTGCACGGACGGGAATTTCTTGTCGTCACGGACTGCAATTCACTAAAGGCGTCTAAGAGCAAAGTACATTTGAATGACAGGGTACACAGGTGGTGGGCTTACTTGCAAACGTTTACCTTCGACATTGTGTATCGGGAGGGCAAGCGAATGGCCCACGTAGATTTCTTTTCGCGTAATCCCACAGGCGTTGACCCTATTAGATTCGACAAAATCAAAGAGAAAATGGTTAATCTGGCCGAAATTTCGGAAGACTGGCTACTAGCCGAACAACGTCGTGACCCCCAAATTTCGGGAATTGTCGAAAAATTGCAAAATGATGAGCTCGCGGAAGACATCGCGAATACTTACGAATTACGGTCCGGTACTCTCCGCCGGAAAATTCAAAGAAGAGGCAGGACTCTCAGTTTACCTATTGTTCCAAGAGGGTTTAGGTGGTCCGTTATTAACCATGTGCATCAGTCAATTATGCACTTGAGTTGGGGTAAGACGCTCGAGAAACTGTACGAGTATTACTGGTTCGAAGGAATGGCGAAGTACGTTCGCAAGTTCGTAGAGAACTGCCATGCTTGTAGAGTTTCGAAGGCTAGTTCAGGTAAGATACAAGCCGAACTGCATCCCATACCCAAGGCTAGCATACCTTGGCACACGGTCCACATGGATATAACGGGCAAGCTGAGTGGTAAAAGCGATTCGAAGGAGTACGTCATTGTGTTGATCGACGCCTTCACTAAATTCGTATACCTGCATCATACTCGTAGGATAGATTCCTTTAACACCATTAAAGCGCTTAAACCCGCTATATTTTTATTCGGGAGTCCCTGTCGGATAATAGCGGACCAGGGAAGGTGTTTTACGGGTAAAGAATTTCGCGAGTTCTGCGAAAGCAAACGAATTAAAGTTCACTTGATAGCGACCGGTGCCAGTAGGGCTAACGGACAAGTAGAACGTGTTATGGGCACGTTGAAAAATATGTTCACGACAGTAGAGACGACCGGGCGGCCGTGGCAAGACGCGATTGGGGAAATGCAGCTAGCGTTGAACTGCACCGTCAACCGCGTGACTAATTCGAGCCCCTTACAACTACTAATCGGTAGATCGGCGAGACCGTATGACCTATTGCTACCCGACAATATTGAAGAAAAAGAAGTCGATATCTCCGATGTAAGGCAGCAGGCCGTACAGAACATAGAAAGTAACGCCCAATACGACAAAGAAAGATTTGATAGGAACAAAGCTAAAGTGGTTAGGTTTAACCTCGGCGATTTCGTACTACGCAAAAATGAGAAAAGAAACCAAACCAAGCTAAAGCCAAAATTCAAGGGTCCATTCGTAATAACCGAGATTTTGGAAGGAGATAGATATATTTTAAAAACGCTAGACGGCAAACGATCTTATAAAGACAGTCACGACAGATTAAGAAAAATGCCGGACAGTCGCGTTTCCGCTGAGTTAGACGTCGGTAGTAACGGCAATAACAGTGACCACGACGACATGAGTACCTCGATCTCGGAAGATCCTTAGCACAAAGACCGTAGCACCTTACGGAGTATGTTATGAAGCTCGGTAAAGGCGCAAGTGATGTGTTCACGCGCACCATGAGCTACAGCGTTACGAAGTTTGGTGCGGTCGTGCGATCTAGAAAAACGAGATCCATTGGGGTACGAAATCGAGACTGGTCCATTTCGCCGTTATGACCCGACTGATAACCCACAGGATGCAACTAGCACTTCCAATATTAATTACAACGTTACTAATTCATGTTCTCTTCTATTCCTTTTGTTGTCAAACCTCCGAACAAAATTTTATTGTTACACTGGACCCTCAGCTTATTTAGACATTAAGTTAAATTGTAAACAATGTTAATTGTACCGAGACTAACGTTAAGAAAACTCTCAATATTGTAGCTACACCCGAGGACGTGTGATAGTCAGAATGGCCGTGTCGGAGATGAAAGAACGCCGGAGCTCTTCCTTGGATTCGCGGGAATACCGCAACTCTGTAACTTGGATTAAACGAATGCCGCTCCGATTGTTCGAGATTTATGATCATGAGCTTGGGCTCGAGGCGACAATCAGTCGCCGAACGTAGCCGCGGTCAAAGGGATGAACGTTTTATCTAACAAAGGCACAGAGTAACTCTATACCTCTCCTTAAAAGAAATAGTCGTAGCGATACGTGGCAGTAAATACTTCAATAGTTTCTATCCCGCGGCCCGCCACACGCAGATTTTGTCCTTCGGGTAAGATGATCGCCGGGTGTCGGCATGCCTTTGTGGCGTATGTTTAGTTAACGTAAGGACCCGCTATAGATCTTAAGATTTAGTCAAGCGAAGTCCGTCAAATAGACTTTGTTGCAACTACGGGAAGATAGGAGAAACCTATCCTCCACGAGCGTTGCCCCCCGTCAACAACCTCCCCTCAAGGGCGGCCAGCATCTCTTTCAAAACGCCGATATGGAGATCGACCAATTAGCAACAGCGCTAATTTCCCTCTCCTTTGGAACGAAAGCTTTCTTTGACGAATCCGAGGATCTCATATCCTTAGACCCACCCAATATAGTTTTCCTCGACGACATCGTCGAGACGGAGATTCATTCTTTCGTACGATCTCATCGACGAATGACAGTGCCACCTTACAACCAGCGAATACAACACATCTAGTTAATAAAGAGTTAGACTTGAACTGTGCGAGAACATACGTTTACCATCCCGTGACCGCGGATTCGTTTCGAACCTAAGGTCATCATCACTAGTGCGTAATCTTGTTAATAAGCCCGTGCTAATAAACTCTCCATTGTATGACGGCAATGGCTAATTCCAATGAAAATTCATTAAACGCCCAACCCCATAATCCTGACTTTAATCCGACATATATATATATATGTATGTATACGTTATTAAACCATTAAAACGCAAAGAAATAAATATATAGAATTACATTTCTACGAACCTAGAGAATTATATACGAAATCCACATTATGGAATATTCAACCAATTAACGATCCGAGAAACAATGAGAATAACAATACGCGCACATATACATGTGCATATATATATTTTACATAATGGAAAATTACATTGTGAAATGTATATATATATACACATATTATTATATCGAACAACTACTCATCTAATATACAAAACCACCTTGTAAAAATTACATTACTGAACATTCAACTAAACCAACTGAAGATTTAGTATAATAATATATAATAATATAATAATATATATATACATAGATATGTGAAATAGCGTTGTATATAACGGGAAACAATACAAATGTCCCACGACTTCTTCAACAACTTCGACTCTTTGTTCCTGCCGACAACACCTCACACGATGACTGCGTCTTCTAGGGCCACTTACGGATTCTTTACAATTCTTCTTTTTCTTGCACTGAAATATCATATGCAGTGAATAAAACACGAAAGAAGCAGGATGAACCAAATAAAAGAAATCATAACAAGATACACACCGAGACAGTCCGCATGGGAACCTCTGACAAAGATACCTCCGTATCTATCATTAAACGCATAATAATCAAGATGCACAAACCTCATCTGGAAGTCGACACCACTCACAGCGTGCCAATGCAAGGGAGGAAAACGAATGAAATTGTATTTCGTGAAGACGTTTCACCACTTTCCATAGATCAGAAACTGGAGTTACACAACTAATAACCTAATAACAAGAAGGTAATATAAAATATACACGATTTAATATATAGCAAATATGGACGTATAAATCTACAAGGAGCAAAATATATCTCATATTGTCAAATAAAACCAAATTGTCAAAAGATAATCAGGACACGACGCCAACGAAGGTGCCACTGTGCCTATTTGGATGGAAAACCGCCATTTCAGCATCATCCCTCGCACATATTCACACACGCACGTCGATCACGTCATCTCGTACCATTCACATATCTTCTTCCTCTTGCGCTAAAACAAATTCACAAGTTTAAGGAAACAAACAACATGCGAAACGAGATAGAATACTAAAAACACATACTCATACAGTTCGCACAGGCGCGGACGCTTTTGTGTCCATCACTCAACATAACCTGTATTCATCAAATTCACGTTCTCTCATGGAAACTCTAAAAACCTGCAGCATTGCGATTCCCACCGGAACGAACTGTCACGTGACTGTCATCCCATTGGGGATGTCATTATAAAAAGCGTAGCGACACAATTCAAATCGGAGTAATTGTTAGCGGGTCAGTTGAATAAAGGAATAGAAGAGAGTAATTGTTAGCGTTCGGGAGAATTTAGCGAAAAATAAAGAAGAGTCAGATTAATTGTTAGCGTTAGCGTTAGCGATTAATTGTTAGTGGTTCAGTTAGAACAATCAGAGTAATTGTTAGCGGGTCAGTTGAATAAAGGAATAGAAGAGAGTAATTGTTAGCGTTCGGGAGAATTTAGCGAAAAATAAAGAAGAGTCAGATTAATTGTTAGCGTTAGCGTTAGCGATTAATTGTTAGTGGTTCAGTTAGAACAATCAGAGTAATTGTGAAAAGAGAGTAACTGCCATTAGTTGGTTCAGTTAGAATATAGTCAGAGAAATTGTTAGCGTTCGGGAGAATTTAGCGAAAAATAAAGAAGAGTCAGATTAATTGTTAGCGTTAGCGTTAGCGATTAATTGTTAGTGGTTCAGTTAGAACAATCAGAGTGATTGTGAAAAGAGAGTAACTGCCATTAGTTGGTTCAGTTAGAATATAGTCAGAGAAATTGTTAGCGTTCGGGAGAATTTAACGAAATTAAAGAAGAGTAATTCAGTTAGAATAAAGAAATAGGATAGAGCAATTGTGATTAGTTGGTTCAGGAGAATTTAGCGAAAATAAGGAGAGTAATTGTTAGTCGTTCAATTGAATTTGAGTGAGTCTGATTTAAGTTGAGTTGATTTAAGAGAATTCGTTCAGTTGATTTAATTAGAATTTAAGTTAGGATTAGAGAATAATTGTTCGTTCCAGTTTGAGTTTAAGAATTACGAGATATAAATGTTATTAGTCAGTTCGAATTATAAAATAATTGTTATTAGTCAGTTAGAATTAAAACAATAGTTGGCTCAAGTTTTTGTGTTACAATTTGGAATTGTTAAACACGTCCGGACACACTGTTGTTTACACTGTTCAAATTAAATAAAGATTAAAACGAAAAATTATAGATGTGTCGATCTTTGTAAAACCGGAACCACCCCAGCGGCCTGCCCGTTCATCAGCGGAGACCAACGTCAGGTGAGTTAACTTTAATTATTATTGATAACTAATAATTAAAATAATAAATAATATCAATGATTAGTATAATTCGTCATTAATTCCGCCTGTAATAATTATTTATAATATAATTGTTTATTCCAAACAATCCTCTCCCGTGCTAGTATTCCTGCGCATAGCAGGTTAGCCGAAACGTGGAGATTGTTGACCAGTGGCCTAAACTCCGATCAACGCTACATAATCTAACAAGAAATATCTAATTGAAACAGTCCTTAGACTGTTTCTGGTGGCAGCGACTACTACATTGTTTAATATTTCAAAATTTGGATAGCGAAACGTAACAGCATCACTATATCACTTATAACGTTATATTGCATCACTATATCGCTTATAACGTTATATTGTTCCACTATATCACTTATAACGTTATATTGCATCACTATGTCACTTATAACGTTTTATTGCACCGCTATATGACGTATAACGTCATATACTATTACGCTATAACCTATAACGTTGTACTGCATCACTATATGACGTATAACGTTATATACTATTACGTTATAAGATATAACGTTATATTGCATCACTATTTGACGTATAACGTTATATACTATTACGTTATAATGCATAACGTTATATTGCATCACTATATGAAGTATAACCTTATATACTATTACATTATATGGTATAACGATATATTGCACCACTATATGACGTATAACGTCATATACTATTACATTATAACTTATAACGTTATAGAGTATTACGCTATAACGTATGACTACATATTGCATCACTATATGACGAATAACGTCATACACTTTTACGTTATAACGTATAACGGTATATTGCATTACTATATGACGCATAACGTTATGGAGCATTACGTTACAACGTATAACGACATATTGCATGACTATGTGACGTATAACGTTATATACTATTGCGTTATAACCTATAACGCTATACTGCATCACTATATGACGTAGAACGTTATATACTATTACGTTATAACGTATAACGATATATTTCATCACTATGTGACGTATAACGTTATATACTATTACGTTATTACCTATAACGTTATACTGCATCACTATATGACGAATAACGTCATATACTGTTACGTTATAACGTATATCGTTATGTTGCATTACTATATGACGCATAACGTTATGGAGCATTACGTTACAACGTATAACGACATATTGCATGACTATGTGACATATAACGTTATATACTATTGCCCTATAACCTATAACGTTATACTTCATCACTATATGACGTATAACGTTACATACTATAACGTTATAAGGTATAACGATATATTGCATCACTATAAGAAGTATAACCTTATATACTATTACATCATAAGGTATAACGTTATATTGCATCACTATATCACTCATAACGATATATAGCATTCCTATATGACGTATAACGTTATGAACTATTACGTTATAACCTATAGTGTTATAGAGTACTACCTTATATCGTATACCGATTTATACTATTACTTATAACGCAAAACGCTATATTGCATCACTATATCACTTCTAACGTTATATTGCATCACTATATCATTTATAACGTTATATTGCATCACTATATCACTTATAACGTTATATTGCATCACTATATGATGTATAACATTTATACTATTACGTTATAACTTATAACGTTACATTGCATTATTATATGACGTATAACGTTATGGAGTATTACGTTACAACCTATAACGTTATACTGCGTCACTATATGACGTATAACGTTATATACTATTACGTTATAAGGTATAACAATATATTGCATCACTATATGAAGTTTAACCTTATATACTATTACATTATAAGGTATAACGATATATTGCACCACTATATGACGTATAACGTCATAACGTTATAACCCATAACGTTGTACTCCATCACTATATGACGTATAACGTCATATACTATTACATTATAGCGTATAACGTTATAGAGTATTACCTTATATCTTATAACGATTTATACTATTACGTTATAACGCATGACGCTATATTGCATCACTATATCACTTATAACGTTATATTGCATCACTATTTCACTTATAACGTTATATTGTACCACTATATGACGTATAACGTCATATACTATTACGTTATAACCTATAACGTTGTACTGCATCACTATATGACGTATAACGTTATATACTATTACGTTATAACGTATAACGATATGTTGCATCACTATTTGACGTATAACGTTATGAAGTATTACGTTGTAACGTATAACGACATATTGCATCACTATTTGACGTATAACGTTATATACTATTACGCTATAATGCATAACGTTGATTAACTATATGATGTATAACGTTATATACTATTACGTTATAAGATATGACGATATATTGCATCACTATATGAAGTATAACCTTATATACTATTACATTATAAGGTATAACGATATATTGCACCACTATATGTCGTATAACGTCATATACTATCACGTTATAACCTATAACGTTATACTGCATCACTATATGACGTATAACGTTATATACTATTACGTTATATGCTATAACGGTATATTGCATCACTATATGAAGTACATCCTTATATACTATTACGTTATAACGCATAACGTTATATTGCATTACTATATCACTTATAACGTTATATTGTGCACTATATGACGTATAACGTCATATACTATTACGTTATAACCTATAACGTTGTACTGCATCACTATATGACGTATAACGTCATATACTGTTATAACTTATAACGTTATATTGCATGACTATATGACGTATAACGTTATGTAGTATTACGTTACAACGTATAACGATATATTGCATCACTATGTGACATATAACGTTATATGCTATTACGTTATAAGGTGTAACGATATATTGCATCACTATATCACTTGTAACGTTATATTGCACCACTATATGACGTATAACGTCATATACTATTACGTTATAACGTATAATGATGTACTGCATCACTATATGACGTATAACGTTTATACCATTACGTTATAACTTATAACAATATATTGCATCACTATATGAAGTATAACCTTATATATTATTACGTTATAACGCATAACGCTATTGCATCACTATATCACTAATTATGCTATATTGCATCACTATTTGACGTATAACGTCATATTCTGTTACGTTATAACGTATAACGTTATATTGCATCACTATATCACTTATAATGTTATATTGCATCACTATATGATGTATAACGTTCATACTATTAGGTTATAACTTATAACATTATATTGCATCACTATATGAAGTATAACCTTATATACTATTACGTTATAACGCATAACGTTATATTGCGTCACTATATCACTTATAACGTTGTATTGCATTACTATGTGGCGTATAACGTTGTATACTATTACGTTATTAACTATAACGTTATACTGCATTACTATATGACGTATAACGTTATATACTATTACATTATAAGGTTTAACGATATACTGCATCACTATATGAAGTATAATGTTATATACTAGTACGTTATAACGCACAACGTTATGTTGCATCATTATAGGACGTATAACGTTATATATTATTGCGTTATAATGGATAACGTTATATTTCATCACTATTGGACATATTACGTTATATACTATTACGTTGTAACCTATAACGTTATAAGGTATAGCGTTATATAATAGTACGTTATAACCCATAACGTTATGTTGCATCACTATATCACTTATAACGTTATATTGCATCACTATATGAAGATTAACGTTACATACTAGTACGTTTTAACGCTTTACGTTATATTGCATCACTATATCACTAATAACGTTATATTGCATTACTATGTGGTGTATAACGTCATATACTATTACGTTATAAACTATAACGTTATACTGCATCACTATATGACATATAACGTTATATACTATTACGTTATAAGGTATAACGATATATTGCAACACTTTGTGACGTATAACGTTATATACTATTACGTTATACAGCAAATGTTATATTGCATCACTATATCACTTATAACGTTATATTGCATCACTATATCACATATAACGTTATATTGCATCATTATATGACGCATAACGTCATATACTATTACATTATAACGTATAACGTTATGGACTATTACGCTATAACTTATGACTACATATTGCATCTCTATATGACGAATAACGTCCTATACTGTTACGTTATAACGTATAACGTTATATTGCATTACTATATGACGTACAACGTTATGGAGCATTACGTTACAACGTATAACGACATATTGCATCACTATGTGTCGTATAACGTTATAGACTATTACGCTATAACGTATGACTACATATTGCATCACTATATGACGAATAACGTCATATACTGTTACGTTATAACTAATAACGTAATGTTGCTTTACTATATGACGTATAACGTTATATACTATTACGTTATAACGGATAACGATATATTTCATCACTATGTGACGTATAACGTTATATACTATTACGTTATTACCAATAACGTTATACTGCACAACTATATGACGTAAAACGTTATATTGCATTACTATATGACGTATAACGTTATGGAGTATTACGTTTTAACGTATAACGTTATATACTATTACGTTATAACGGATAACGATATATTGCATGACTATATGACGTATAACGTTATATACTATTACGTTATAACCTATAACGTTGTACTGCATCACTATATGGCGTATAACCTTATATACTATTACGTTATAATGCATAACGTTATATTGCATCACTATATGACGTATAACGTTATATACTATCACGTTATAATGCATAACGTTATATTGCACCACTATATGACGTATAACGTTATATACTATTACGTTATAACGGATAACGATATATTTCATCACTATGTGACGTATAACGTTATATACTATTACGTTATTACCTATAACGTTATACTGCATCACTATATGACGTATAACGTCATATACTGTTGCGTTATAACGTATATCGTTATATTGCATTACTATATGACGCATAACGTTATGGAGCATAACGTTACAACGTATAACGACATATTGCATGACTATGTGACGTATAACGTTATATACTATTGCGTTATAACCTATAGCGCTATACTGCATCACTATATGACATATAACGCTATATACTATTACGTTATAAGGTATAACGTTATATTGCATCACTATATCACTTATAACGTTATATTGCACTACTGTATGACGTATAACGTCATATACTATTACGTTATAACCTATAACGTTATATTGCATCACTATATCACTTATAACGTTATATTGCACTACTATATGACGTATAACGTCATATACTATTACGTTCAACCCATAACGTCATATTGCATCACTATATGAAGTATAACGTTATATACTAGTACGTTATAACGCATAAAGTTATATTGCATCACTATATCACTTATAACGTTATATACTCTTACGTTATAACGTATAACGTTATATTGTATCACTATATGACGTATAACGTTATATACTATTACGTTATAACGTATAACGATATATTGCATGACTATATGAAGTATAACCTTATATACCATTACGTTATAAGGTATAACGATATTATGCATCAGTATATGACGAATAAAGTCATATACTCTTACGTTATAACGTATAACGTTATATTGTATCACTATAAGACGTATAACGTTACATACTATTACGTTATAACGTATAACGTTATATTGCATCACTATATGACGTATAACGTTATATACAATTACGTTATAAGATATAACGTTATATTGCATCACTATATCACTTATAAAGTTTTATAGCATCCCTATATGACGTATAACGTTATGAACTATTACGTTATAACGTATAGCGTTATAGAGTATTTCCTTATATCGTATAACGATTTATACTATTACGTTATAACGCATAACGCTATATTGCATCACTATATCACTTATAACGATATATTGCACCACTATATGACGTATAACGTTATATACTATTACGTTAGAACCTATAACGTCATGCTGCGTCACTATATGACGTTTAACGATATATACTATTACGTTATAAGGTATAACGATATATTTCATCACTATGTGACGTATAACGTTATGTACTATTACGTTATAAGGTATAACGATATAATGCATCACTATATGTAGTATAACCTTATATACTACTACGTTATAAGGTATAACAATATATTGCACCACTATATGACGTATAACGTTATGGAGTATTACGTTTTAATGTATAACGTTATATACTATTACGTTATAACGCATAACGCTATATTGCATCACTATATCACTTATAACGTTATATTGCACAACTATTTGACGTATAACGTCGTATAATATTACGTTATAACCTATAACGTTGTACCGCATCACTATATGACGTATAACGTTATATACTATTACGTTATAAGGTATAACGTTATATTGCATCACTATATCACTTATAACGTTATGTAGCATCCCTATATGATGTATAACGTTATGAACTATTACGTTATAACGTATGGCGTTGTAGAGTATTACCTTATATCGTATAACGATTTAAACTATTACGTTATAACGCATAACGTTATATTGCATCACTATGTCACTTATAACGTTATATTGCATCACTATATCACTTATAACGTTATATTGTACAACTATATCAGTTATAACGTTATATTGTATCACTATATCACTTATAACGATATATTGCACCACTATATGAGCTATAACGTCATATACTATTACGTTAGAACCTATAACGTTGTACTGCATCACTATATCACTTATAACGTTATATTGCATCACTATATGACGTATAACGTTATATACTATTACCTTATAAGGTATAACGTTATATTGGATCACTATATCACTTATAACGTTATGTTGCTTCACTATATGAAGCGTAACGTTATATACTAGTACGTTATAACGCATAACGTTATATTGCATCACTATATCACTTATAACGTTATACTGCATCACGATATCACTTATAACGTTATATTGCATCACTATATCACTTATAACGTTATATTGCATCACTATATGACGTATAACGTTATATACTACTACGTTATAAGGTATAACGTTATATTGCATCACTATATCACTTATAACGTTATATTGCATCACTATATGACGTATAACGTTATATACTATTACGTTATAAGGTATAACGTTATATTGCATCACTATATAACTTATAAGGTTATATAGCATCCCTATATGACGTATAACGTTATGAACTATTACGTTATAACGTATAGCGTTATATTGCATCACTATATCACTTATAACGTAATATTGTATTACTATATGACGTATAACGTTATGGAGTATTGCGTTACATCGTATAACGATATATTGCATCACTATGTGACATATAACGTTATATGCTATTACGTTATAAGGTATAACGTTAGATTGCATCACTATATCACTTATAACGTTATAATGCACCACTATATGGCGTATAACGTCATATACTATTACGTTATAACCTATAACGATGTAGTGCATCACTATATGACGTATAACGTTATATACTATTACGTTATAAGGTATAACGTTATATTGCAACACTATATAACTTATAACGTTATATAGCATCCCTATATGACGTATAACGTTATGAACTATTACGTTATAACGTATAGCGTTATATTGCATCACTATATCACTTATAACGTAATATTGTATTACTATATGACGTATAACGTTATGGAGTATTGCGTTACAACGTATAACGATATATTGCATCACTATGTGGCGTATAACGATATATACTATTACGTTATAACGCATAACGTTATATTGCATCACTATATCACTTATAACGTTATATTGCACCACTATATGACGTATAACGTCATATACTATTACGTTGTAACCTATAACGTTGTACTGCAACACTATATGACGTATAACGTTATATGCTATTACGTTATAAGGTATAACGTTATATTGCATCACTATATGACGTATAACGTTATGGAGTATTACGTTTCAACGTATAACGTCATATACTATTACGTTATAACCTATAACGTTGTACTGCGTCACTGTATGACGTATAACGTTATATACTATTACGTTATAAGGTATAACGATATATTGCATTACTATATGAAGTATAACCTTATATACTACTACGTTATAAGGTATAACGATATATTGCTTGACTATATGAATTATAACCTTATATACTATTACATTATAAGGTATAACGATATATTGCACCTCTATATGTCGTATAGCGTCCCATAGTATTACGTTATATCCTATAACGTTGTACTGCATCACTATATGACGTATAACGTTATATACTATTACGCTATAAGGTATAACGTTATATTGCAACACTATATCACTTATAACGTTATATTGCATCACTATATGACGTATAAAGTTATGGAGTATTACGTTTTAACGTATAACGTTATATTGTATTACTATATGACGTATAACGTTTTGGAGTATTACGTTACAACGTATAACGATATATTGCATCACTGTGTGACGTATAACGTTATATACTATTACGTTATAACCTATAAGGTTGTACTGCGTCACAATATGACGCATAACGACATATACTGTTATAACGTATGACGTTATATTGCATTACTATATGACGTATAACGTTATGGAGAATTACGTTACAACCTATAACGTTATACTGCGTCACTATATGACGTATAACGTTATATACTATTACGTTATAAGGTATAACAATATATTGCATCACTATATGAAGTATAACATTATATACTATTACGTTATAAGGTATAACGTTATATTGCTTCACTATATGAAGTATAACCTTATATACTATTACATTATAAGGTATAACGATATATTGCACCACTATATGACGTATAACGTCATATACTATTACGCTATAACCTATAACGTAGTACTGCATCATTATATGACGTATAACGTCATATACTATTACGTTATAAGATACAACGTTATGTTGCATCACTATATCACTTATACCGTTATATAGCATCCCAATATGACGTATAACATTATGAACTATTACGTTATAACGTATAGCGTTATATTGCATCACTATATCACTTACAACGTTATATTGCATCACTATATCACTTATAACGTTATATGGCATTACTATATGATGTATAACCTTTATACTATTACGTTATAACTTAAAGCGGAAAATTGCATCACTATATGACGTATAACGTTATGGAGTATTACGTTTTAACGTATAACGTTATATACTATTACGTTATAACGCATAACGTTATATTGCATCACTATATCACATATAACGTTATATTGCACCACTATACGACGTATAACGTCATATACTATTACGTTAGAACGTATAGCGTTATATTGCATCACTATATCACTTGTAACGTTATATTGCATCATTATATCACTTATAACGTTATATTGCATTACTATATGACGTATAACGTTATGGAGTATTATGTTACAACGAATAACGATATATTGCATCACTATGTGGCGTATAACGATATATACTATTACGTTATAACGCATAACGTTATATTGCATCACTATATGACGTATAACGTTATATACTATTACGTTATGACGTATGGCGATATATTTCATCACTATATCATAACTATGTGACACGCTGTGACGGATAACGTTATATACTATTTCGTTATTACCTATAACGTTATACTGCATCACTATATGACGTATAACGTCATATACTGTTATAACGTATGACGTTATATTGCATGACTATATGACGTATAACGTTATGGAGTATTACGTTACAACGTATAACGATATATTGCATCACTATGTGACATATAACGTTATATGCTATTACGTTATATAGTATAACGTTATATTGCATCACTATATCACTTAAAACGCTATAATGCACCACTATATGGCGTATAACGTCGTATACTATTACGTTATAACCTATAACGATGTAGTGCATCACTATATGACGTATAACGTTATATACTATTACGTTATAAGGTATAACGTTATATTGCATCACTATATAACTTATAACGTTATATAGCATCCCTATATGACGTATAACGTTATGAACTATTACGTTATAACGTATAGCGTTATATTGCATCACTATAACACTTATAACGTAATATTGTATTACTATATGACGTATAACGTTATGGAGTATTGCGTTACAACGTATAACGATATATTGCATCACTATGTGGCGTAGAACGATATATACTATTACGTTATAACGCATAACGTTATATTGCATCACTATATCACTTATAACGTTATATTGCACCACTATATGACGTATAACGTAATATACTATTACGTTGTAACCTATAACGTTGTACTGCAACACTATATGACGTATAACGTTATATGCTATTACGTTATAAGGTATAACGTTACATTGCATCACTATATGACGTATAACGTTATGGAGTATTACGTTTCAACGTATAACGTTATATACTATTACGGTATAACGGATAACGATATATTTATCACTATGTGACGTATAACGTTATATGCTATTACTTTAGAACCTATAACGTTATACTGCGTCACTGTATGACGTATAACGTTATATACTATTACGTTATAAGGTATAACGATATATAGCATTACTATATGAAGTATAACCTTATATACTACTACGTTATAAGGTATAACGATATATTGCTTGACTATATGAAGTATAACCTTATATACTATTACATTATAAGGTATAACGATATATTGCACCACTATATGTCGTATAGCGTCCCATACTATTACGTTATAACCTATAACGTTGTACTGCATCACTATATGACGTATAACGTTATATACTATTACGTTATAAGGTATAACGTTATATTGCATCACTATATAACTTATAACCTTATATAGCATCCCTATATGACGTATAACGTTATGAACTATTACGTTATAACGTATAGCGTTATATTGCATCACTATATCACTTATAACGTAATATTGTATTACTATATGACGTATAACGTTATGGAGTATTGCGTTACAACGTATAACGATATATTGCATCACTATGTGACATATAACGTTATATGCTATTACGTTATAAGGTATAACGTTATATTGCATCACTATATCACTTATAACGTTATAATGCACCACTATATGGCGTATAACGTCATATACTATTACGTTATAACCTATAACGATGTAGTGCATCACTATATGACGTATAACGTTATATACTATTACGTTGTATGGTATAACGTTATATTGCAACACTATATAACTTATAACGTTATATAGAATCCCTATATGACGTATAACGCTATGAACTATTACGTTATAACGTATAGCGTTATATTGCATCACTATATCACTTATAACGTAATATTGTATTACTATATGACGTATAACGTTATGGAGTATTGCGTTACAACGTATAACGATATATTGCATCACTATGTGGCGTATAACGATATATACTATTACGTTATAACGCATAACGTTATATTGCATCACTATATCACTTATAACGTTATATTGCTCCACTATATGACGTATAACGTCATATACTATTACGTTGTAACCTATAACGTTGTACTGCAACACTATATGACGTATAACGTTATATGCTATTACGTTATAAGCTATAACGTTATATTGCATCACTATATGACATATAACGTTATGGAGTATTACGTTTCAACGTATAACGTTATATACTATTACGGTATAACGGATAACGTTATATTTATCACTATGTGACGTATAACGTTATATGCTATTACTTTAGAGCCTATAACGTTGTACTGCGTCACTGTATGACGTATAACGTTATATACTATTACGTTATAAGGTATAACGATATATTGCATCACTATATGAAGTATAACATTATTTACTATTACGTTATAAGGTATAACGATATATTGCATCACTATATGAAGTATAACATTATTTACTATTACGTTATAAGGTATAACGTTATATTTCTTCACTATATGAAGTATAACCTTATATACCATTACATTATAAGGTATAACGTTGTATTGCAACACTATATCACTTATAACGTTATATTGCATCACTATATGACGTATAAAGTTATGGAGTATTACGCTTTAACGTATAACGTTATATTGCATTACTATATGACGTATAACGTTATGGAGTATTACGTTACAACCTATAACGTTATACTGCGTCACTATATGACGTATAACGTTATATACTATTACGTTATAAGGTATAACGATATATTGCATCACTATATGAAGTATAACATTATTTACTATTACGTTATAAGGTATAACGTTATATTTCTTCACTATATGAAGTATAACCTTATATACCATTACATTATAAGGTATAACGTTATATTGCACCACTATATGACGTATAACGTCATATACTATTACGTTATAACCTATAACGTTGTACTGCATCATTATATGACGTATAACGTCATATACTATTACGTTATAAGATATAACGTTATATTGCATCACTATATCACTTATACCGTTATATAGCATCCCAATATGACGTATAACGTTATGAACTATTACGTTATAACGTATAGCGTTATATTGCATCACTATATCACTTACAACGTTATATTGCATCACTATATCACTTATAACGTTATATGGCATTACTATATAACGTATAACGTTATGGAGTATTACGTTATAACCTATAGTGTTATAGAGTATTACCTTATATCGTATAACGATTTTCATTATTACTTATAACGCATAACGCTATATTGCATCACTATATGATGTATAACGTTATATACTATTACGTAATAAGGTATAACGTGATTTTGCATCACTATAACACTTATAACGTTATATAGCATCCCTATATGTCGTATAACGTTATGAACTATTACGTTATGACGTATAGCGTTGTAGAGTATTACCTTATACCGTATAACGATTTAAACTATTACGTTATAACGCATAACGTTATATTGCATCACTATATCACTTATAACGTTATATTGCATCACTATATCACTTATAACGTTATATTGTACCACAATATCAGTTATAACGTTATATTGCATCACTATATCACATATAACGTTATATTGCACCGCTATATGACGTATAACGTCATATACTATTACGTTAGAACCTATAACGTTATACTGCGTCACTATATGACGTATAACGACATATACTATTACGTTATAAGGTATAATGATATAGTGCATCACTATATGAAGTATAACCTTATATACTATTACGCTATAAGGTATAACAATATATTGCACCACTATATGACGTATAACGTCGTATAATATTACGTTATAACCTATAACGTTGTACTGCATCACTATATGACGTTTAACGTTATAAACTATTACGTTATAAGGCATAACGTCATATTGCATCACTATATCACTTATAACGATATATTGCACCACTATATGACGTATAACGTCATATACTATTACGTTAGAACCTATAACGTCATGCTGCGTCACTATATGACGTATAACGATATATACTATTACGTTATAAGGTATAACGATATATACTATTACGTTATAAGGTATAACGATATATTTCATCACTATGTGACGTATAACGTTATGTACTATTACGTTATAAGGTATAACGATATAATGCATCACTATATGTAGTATAACCTTATATACTACTACGTTATAAGGTATAACAATATATTGCACCACTATATGACGTATAACGTCATATAATATTACGTTATAACCTATAACGTTGTACCGCATCACTATATGACGTATAACGTTATATACTATTACGTTATAACGAATAGCGTTGAAGAGTATTACCTTATATCGTATAACGATTTAAACTATTAAGTTATATCGCATAACCTTATATTGCATCACTATATCACTT
The DNA here is from genome assembly GCF_024516045.1 of Bombus affinis. Lineage (NCBI taxonomy): Eukaryota > Metazoa > Arthropoda > Insecta > Hymenoptera > Apidae > Bombus > Bombus affinis. Next base: position 97,399 of record NW_026109004.1, on the reverse strand, counting down.
ATAACGTTATATTGCATCACTATATCACTTATAACGTTATATTGCATCACTATATCACTTATAACGTTATATAGCACCGATATATGACGTATAACGTCATATACTATTACGATATAACCTATAACGTTGTACTGCATCACTATATGACGTATAACGTTATATACTATTACGTTATAAGATATAACGTTATGTTGCATCACTATATCACTTATAGCGTTATATTGCACCACTATATGAAGTATAACGTTATATACTAGTACGTTATAACGCATAACGTTATACTGTATCACTATATCACTTATAACGTTATATTGCATCACTATATGACGCATAACGTCATATACTATTACATTATGACTTATAACGTTATAGAGTATTACGCTATAACGTATGACTACATATTGCATCACTATATGACGTATAATGTTATATACTATTACGTTATAACGTTTAACGATATGTTGCATCACTATTTGACGTATAACGTTATATACTATTACGTTATAATGCATAACGTTATATTGCATCACTATATGAAGTATAACGTTATATACTATTACGTTATATGGTATAACGATATATTGCATCACTATATGAAGTATAACCTTATATACTATTACATTATATGGTATAACGATATATTGCACCACTATATGACGTATAACGTCATATACTATTACGTTATAACCTATAACGTTATATTGCATCACTATATGACGTATCACGTTATATACTATTACATTATAAGGTATAACGATATATTGCACCACTATATGACGTATAACGTCATATACTATTACGTTATAAGATATAACGTTATATTGCATCACTATATCACTTATAACGTTATATAGCATCCCTATATGACGAATAACGTTATGAACTGTTACGTTACAACGTATAGCGTTATAGAGTATTACGGTATAACGTATGACTACATATTGCACCACTATATGACGTATAACGTCATATACAATAACGTCATAATCTATAACGTTGTACTGCATCACTATATGACGTGTAACGTTATATACTATTACGTTATAAGGTATAACGTTATATTGCATCTCTATATCACTTATAACGTTATATTGCATCACTATATGAAGTATAACGTTATATACTAGTACGTTATAACGCATAATGTTATATTGCATCACTATATCACTTATAACGTTATATTGCATCATTATATCACTTATAACGATATATAGCATCCCTATATGACGTATAACGTTATGAACTATTACGTTATAACGTATAGCGTTACATTGCATCACTATATGATGTATAATGTTATGGAGTATTACGTTTTAACGTATAACGTTATATTGCATTACTATATGACGTACAACGTTATGGAGTATTACGATACAACGTATAACGATATATTGCATCACTATGTGACGTATAACGTTATACACTATTATGATATAACGCATAACGTTATATTGCATCATTATGTCACTTATATCGTTATATTGCATCACTATATGACGCATAACGTCATATACTAATACATTACAACTTATAACGTTATAGAGTATTACGCTATAACGTATGACTACATATTGCATCACTATATGACGAATAACGTCATATACTGTTACGTTATAACGTATAACGGTATATTGCATTACTATATGACGCGTAACGTTATGGTGCATTACGTTACAACGTATAACGACATATTGCATGACTATGTGACGTATAACGTTATATACTATTGCGTTATAACCTATAACGTTATACTGCATCACTATATGACGTATAACGTTATATACTATTACGTTATAACGTATAACGATATATTGCACCACTATTTGAAGTATAACGTTATATACTATTACGTTATAATGCATAACGTTATATTGCATCACTATGTGACGTATAACGTTATATACTATTACGTTATAAGGGATAACGATATATTTCATCACTATGTGACGTATAACGTTATATACTATTACGTTATTACCTATAACGTTATAATGCATCACTATATGACGTATAACGTCAAATACTGTTATAACGTATAACGTTATATTGCATTACTATATGACGTATATCGTTCTGGATTATTACGTTACAACCTATAACGTTATACTGCGTGAATATATGACGTACAACGTTATATACTATTACGTTATAAGGCATAACGATATATTGCATCACTATATGAAGTATAACTTTATATACTGTTACGTTATAAGGTATAACGATATATTGCATCACTATATGAAGTATAACCTTATATATTATTACATTATAAGGTATAACGATATATTGCACCACTATATGACGTATAACGTCATATACTATCACGTTATACCCTATAACGTTGTACTGCATCACTATATGAAGTATAACGTTATATACTATTACGTTATAAGGTATAACGTTATATTGCATCACTATATCACTTATAACGTTATATTGCATCACTATATGAAGTATAACGTTATATACTAGTACGTTATAACGCATAACGTTACATTGCATCACAATATCACTTATAACGTTATATTGCATCACTATATGAAGCATAACCTTATATACTATTACGCTATAAGGTATAACAATATATTGCAACACTATATGACGTATAACGTCATATAATATTACGTTATAACCTATAACGTTGTACCGCATCACTATATGACGTATAACGTTATATACTATTACGTTATAAGGTATAACGTTATATTGCATCACTATATCACTTATAACGTTATATTGCATCACTATATGACGCATAACGTCATATACTAATACATTATAACTTATAACGTTATAGAGTATTACGGTATAACGTATGACTGCATATTGCACCACTATATGACGTATAACGTCATATACAATAACGTTATAACCTATAACGTTGTACTGAATCACTATATAACGTCTAACGTTAGATACTATTACGTTATAAGGTATAACGTTATATTGCATCTCTATATCACTTATAATGTTATATTGCATCACTATATCACTTATAACGTTATATTGCATCGCTATATCACTTATAACGATATATAGCATCCCTATATGACGTATAACGTTATGAACTATTACGTTATAACGTATAACGATATATTGCATCACTATATGACGTATAATGTTATGGAGTATTACGTTTTAACGTATAACGTTATATTGCATTACTATATGACGTACAACGTTATGGAGTATTACGATACAACGTATAACGATATATTGCATCACTATGTGACGTATAACGTTATATACTATTACGATATAACGCATAACGTTATATTGCATCACTATATCACTTATAACGTTATATTGCACTACTATATGACGTATAACGTCGTATACTATTACGTTATAACCTATAACGTTGTACTGCACCACTGTATGACGTATAATGTTATATACTAGTACGTTAATACGCATAACGTTATATTGCATCACTATGTCACTTATAACGTTATATTGCATCACTATATGACGCATAACGTCATATACTAATACATTATAACTTATAACGTTATAGAGTATTACGGTATAACGTATGACTGCATATTGCACCACTATATGACGTATAACGTCATATACAATAACGTTATAACCTATAACGTTGTACTGAATCACTATATAACGTCTAACGTTATATACTATTACGTTATAAGGTATAACGTTATATTGCATCTCTATATCACTTATAATGTTATATTGCATCACTATATCACTTATAACGTTATATTGCATCGCTATATCACTTATAACGATATATAGCATCCCTATATGACGTATAACGTTATGAACTATTACGTTATAACGTATAACGATATATTGCATCACTATATGACGTATAATGTTATGGAGTATTACGTTTTAACGTATAACGTTATATTGCATTACTATATGACGTACAACGTTATGGAGTATTACGATACAACGTATAACGATATATTGCATCACTATGTGACGTATAACGTTATATACTATTACGATATAACGCATAACGTTATATTGCATCACTATATCACTTATAACGTTATATTGCACTACTATATGACGTATAACGTCGTATACTATTACGTTATAACCTATAACGTTGTACTGCACCACTGTATGACGTATAATGTTATATACTAGTACGTTAATACGCATAACGTTATACTGCATCACTATGTCACTTATAACGTTATATTGCATCACTATATGACGCATAACGTCATATACTAATACATTATAACTTATAACGTTATAGAGTATTACGCTATAACGTATGACTACATATTGCATCACTATATGACGAATAACGTCATATACTGTTACGTTACAACGTATAACGGTATATTGCATTACTATATGAAGCATAACGTCATATACTATTGCATTATAGCTTATAACGTTATAGAGTATTACGCTATAACGTATGACTACATATTGCATCACTATATGACGAATAACGTTATAAACTATTACGTTATAATGCATAACGTTATATTGCATCACTATATGCCGTATAACGTTATATACTATTACGTTATAACGGATAACGATATATTTCATCACTATGTGACGTATAACATTATATACTATTACGTTATTACCTACAACGTTATACTGCATCACTATATGACGAATAACGTCATATACTGTTACGTTATAACGTATATCGTTATATTGCATTACTATATGACGCATAACGTTATGGAGCATTACGTTACAACGTATAACGACATATTGCATGACTATGTGACGTATATCGTTATATACTATTGCGCTATAACCTATAACGTTATACTGCATCACTATATGACGTATAACGTTATATACTATTACGTTATAACGTATAACGTTATATTGCATCCCTTTTTGACGTATAACGTTATATACTATTACGTTATAATGCATAAAGTTATATTGCATGACTATATGACGTATAACGTTATATACTATTACCTTATAACGGATAACGATATATTTCATCACTATGTGACGTATAACGTTATATACTATTACGTTATTACCTATAACTTTATACTGCATCACTATATGACGTATAACGTCAAATACTGTTATAACGTATAACGTTATATTGCATTACTATATGACGTATATCGTTCTGGATTATTACGTTACAACCTATAACGTTATACTGCGTGAATGTATGACGTACAACGTTATATACCACTACGTTATAAGGCATAACGATATATTGCATCACTATATGAAGTATAACTTTATATACTATTACGTTATAAGGTATAACGATATATTACATCACTATATGAAGTATAGCCTTATATATTATTACATTATAAGGTATAACGATATATTGCACCACTATGTGACGTATAACGTCATATACTATCACGTTATACCCTATAACGTTGTACTGCATCACTATATGAAGTATAACGTTATATACTATTACGTTATAAGGTATAACGTTATATACTATTACGTTATAAGGTATAACGTTATATTGCATCACTATATCACTTATAACGATATATAGCATTCCTATATGACGTATAACGTTATGAACTATTACGTTATAACGTATAGCGTTAGAGAGTATTACCTTATATGGTATAACGATTTATACAAGTACTTATAACGCATAACGCTATATTGCATCACTGTATCACTTATAACGTTATACTGCATCACCATATGATGTATAACTTTTATACTATTACGTTATAACTTGTAACGTTATATTGCATCACTCTATGACGTATAACGTTATGGAGTATTACGTTACAACGCATAACGATATATTGCATCACTATGTGACGTATACCGTTATATACTATTACGTTATAACCTATAACGTTGTACTGCTTCACTATATGACGCATAACGTCATATACTGTTATAACGTTTAACGTTATATTGCATTACTATATGACGTATAACGTTATGGAGTATTACGTTACAACCTATAAATTTGTACTGCGTCACTATATGACGTATAACGTTATATACTATTACGTTATAAGGTATGACGATATATTGCATCACTATATCACTTATAACGTTATATAGCATCCCTATATGACGTATAACGTCATGAACAATTACGTTATAACATATAGCGTTATATTGCATCACTATATCGCTTATAACGTTATATTGCATCACAATATCACTTATAACATTATATTGCATCACTATATGAAGTATAACGTTGTATACTAGTACGTTATAACGCATAAAGTTATATTGCATCACTATATCACTTATAACGTTATATTGCATCACTATATGACGCATAACGTCATATACTATTGCATTATAACTTATAACGTTATAGAGTATTACGCTATAACGTATGACTACATATTGCATCACTATAAGACGAATAACGTTATATACTATTACGTTATAATGAATTACGTTATATTGCATCACAATATGCCGTATAACGTTATATACTATTACGTTATAATGCATTACGTTATATTGCATCACAATATGCCGTATAACGTTATATACTATTACGTTATAACGGATAACGATATATTTCATTACTATATGACGTATAACGTTATGGAGTATTACGTTACAACGTATAGCGATATATTGCATCACTATGTGACGTATAACGTTATATACTATTACGTTATAACCTATAACGTTGTACTGCGTCACTATATGACGTATAACGTTATGGAGTATTACGTTTCAACGTATAACGTTATATACTATTACGGTATAACGGATAACGATATATTTATCACTATGTGACGTATAACGTTATATACTATTACGTTATAAGGTATAACGATATATTGCATTACTATATGAAGTATAACCTTATATACTACTACGTTATAAGGTATAACGATATATTGCTTGACTATATGAAGTATAACCTTATATACTAATACATTATAAGGTATAACGATATATTGCACCACTATATGTCGTATAACGTCATATAATATTACGTTATAGCCTATAACGTTGTAGCGCATCACTATATGACGTATAACGTTATATACTATTACGTTATAAGGTAATACGTTATATTGCATCACTATATCACTTATAACGTTATATAGCATCCCTATATGACGTATAACGTTATGAACTACTACGTTATAACCTATAACGTTGTACTGCTTCACTATATGACGTATAACGTTATGTACTATTACGTTATAAGATATAACGTTATATTGCATCACTATATCACTTATAGCGTTATATTGCATCACTATATGACGTATAACGTTATGGAGTATTGCGTTACAACGTATAACGTTATAGAGTATTACCTTATATCGTATAACGATTTATACTATTACGTTATAACGCATAACCTTATATTGCATCACTATATCACTTATAACGTTATATTGCATCACTATATCACTTATAACGTTATATTGCATCACTATATCACTTATAACGTTATATTGCATCACTATATGATGTATAACCTTTATACTATTACGTTATAACTTATAACGGTATATTGCATCACTATATGACGTATAAAGTTATGGAGTATTATGTTTTAACGTATAACATTATATTGCATTTCTATATGGCGTATAACGTTATGGAGTATTACGTTGTAACGTATAACGATATATTGCATCACTATGTGACGTATAACGTTATATACTATTACGTTATAACGCATAACGTTATATTGCATCACTATATCACTTATAACGTTATAGTGCACCACTATATGACGTATAGCGTCATATACTATTACGTTATAACCTATAACGTTGTACTGCATCACTATATGACGTATAACGTTATATACTATTACGTTATAAGGTATAACGTTTTATTGCATCACTATGTCACTTATAACGTTATATTGCTTCACTATATGACGCATAACGTCATATGCTATTACATTATAACTTATAACGTTATAGAGTATTACGCTATAACGTATGACTACATATTGTATCACTATATGACGAATAACGTCATATACTTATACGTTATAACGTATAAGGGTATATTGCATTACTATATGACGCATAACGTTATGGAGCATTACGTTACAGCGTATAACGACATATTGCATGACTATGTGACGTATAACGTTATATACTATTGCGTTATAACCTATAACGTTATACTGCATCACTATATGACGTATAACGTTATATACTATTACGGTATAACGTATAACTATATATTGCATCACTATTTGACGTATAACGTTATATACTATTACGTTATAGCGGATAACGATATATTTCATCACTATGTGACGTATAACGTTATATTGCATTACTATATGACGTATAACGTTATGGAGTATTACGTTTTAACGTATAACGTTATATACTATTACGTTATAACGGATAACGATATCTTTCATCACTATGTGACGTATAACGTTATATACTATTGCGTTAGAACCTATAACGTTATACTGCGTATCTATATGACGTATAACGATATATACTATTACGATATAAGGTATAACGATATAATGCATCACTATATGAAGTATAACCTTATATACTATTACGTTATAAGGTATAACAATATATTGCACCACTATATGACGTATAACGTCATATAATATTACGTTATAACCTATAACGTTGTACCGCATCACTATATGACGTATAACGTTATATACTATTACGTTATAACGAATAGCGTTGAAGAGTATTGCCTTATATCGTATAACGATTTAAACTATTACGTTATATCGCATAACCTTATATTGCATCACTTTATCACTTATAACGTTATATTGCATCACTATATCACTTATAACGTTATATTGCATCACTATATCACTTATAACGGTATATAGCATCCCTATATGACGTATAACGTTATGAACTATTACGTTATAACGAATAGCGTTGAAGAGTATTACCTTATATCGTATAACGATTTAAACTGTTACGTTATATCGCATAACCTTATATTGCACCACTATATCACTTATAACGTTATATTGCACCGCTATATGACGTATAACGTCATATACTATTACGTTATAACCTATAACGTTATGTTGCATCACTATATCACTTATAGCGTTATATAGCATCCCTATATGACGTATAACGTTATGAACTGTTACGTTATAACGTATAGCGTTATAGAGTATTACCTTGTATCGTATAACGATTTTTACTATTACGTTATAACGCATAACCTTATATTGCATCACTATATCACTTATAACGTTATATTGGATCACTATATCACTTATAACGTTATATAGCATCGCTATATGACGTATAACGTCATATACTATTACGTTATAACCTATAACGTTGTACTGCATCACTATATGACGTATAACGTTACATACTATTGCGTTATAACCTATAACGTTATACTGCATCACTATATTACGTATAACGTTATATACTATTACGTTATAACGGATAACGATATATTGCATCACTATTTGACGAATAACGTTATATACTATTACGTTATAATGCATAACGTTATACTGCATCACTATATGACGTATAACGTTATATACTATTACGTTATAGGGTATAACGTTATATTGCATCACTATATCACTTATAACGTTATATTGCTTCACTATATGAAGCGTAACGTTATATACTAGTACGTTATAACGCATAACGTTATATTGCATCACTATATGACGTATAACGTTATGGAGTATTACGTTTTAACGTATAACGTTATATACTATTACGTTATAACGGATAACGATATATTTCATCACTATGTGACGTAATACGTTATATACTATTACGTTATAAGGTATAACGATATAATGCATCACTATATGAAGTATAACCTTATATACTATTACGTTATAAGGTATAACGATATATTGCATCACTATATGAAGTATAACCTTATATACTATTACGCTATAAGGTATAACAATATATTGCACCACTATACGACGTATAACGTCGTATACTATAACGTTAGAACCTATAACGTTATACTGCATCACTATATGACGTATAACGATATATACTATTGCATTATAAGGTATAACCATATTTTGCATCAGTATATGACGAATAACGTCATATACTCTTACGTTATAACGTATAACGTTATATTGTATCACTATATGACGTATAACGTTATATACTATTACGCTATAAGGTATAACGTTATATTGTAACACTATATAACTTATAACGTTATATTGCATCACTATATGACGTATAAAGTTATGGAGTATTACGTTTTAACGTATAACGTTATATTGCATTACTATATGACGTATAACGTTTTGGAGTATTACGTTACAACGTATAACGATATATTGCATCACTATGTGACGTATAACGTTATATACTATTACGTTATAACCTATAACGTTGTACTGCGTCACAATATGACGCATAACGACATATACTGTTATAACGTATAACGTTATATTGCATTACTATATGACGTATAACGTTATGGAGTATTACGTTACAACCTATAACGTTATACTACGTCACTATATGACGTATAACGTTATATACTATTACGTTATATGGTATAACAATATATTGCATCACTATATGAAGTATAACATTATATACTATTACGTTATAAGGTATAACGTTATATTGCTTCACTATATGAAGTATAACCTTATATACTATTACATTATAAGGTATAACGATATATTGCACCACTATATGACGTATAACGTCATATACTATTACATTATAACGTATAACGTTATGGAGTATTACCTTATAACTTATAACGATTTATACTATTATGTTATAACGCATAACGCTATATTGCATCACTATATCACTTATAACGTTATATTGCACCACTATATGACGTATAACGTCATATACTATTACGTTAGAACCTATAACGTTATGCTGCGTCTCTGTATGACGTATAACGATATATACTATTACGTTATAAGGTATAACGATATAGTGCATCATTATGTGACGTATAACGTTATATACTATTACGTTATAATGCATAATGTTATATTGCATCACTATATGACGTATAACGTTATATACTATTACGTTATAACGTATAGCGATATATTTCATCACTATATCATAACTATGTGACACTATGTGACGGATAACGTTATATACTATTACGTTAATACCTATAACGTTATACTGCATCACTATATGACGTATAACGTCATATACTGTTATAACGTATAACGTTATATTGCATGACTATATGACGTATAACGTTATGGAGTATTACGTTACAACGTATAACGATATATTGCATCACTATGTGACATATAACGTTATATGCTATTACGTTATAAGGTATAACGTTATATTGCATCACTATATCACTTATAACGTTATATTGCACCACTATATGGCGTATAACGTCATATACTATTACGTTTTAACCTATAACGATGTACTGCATCACTATATGACGTATAACGTTATATACTATTACGTTATAAGGTATAACGTTATATTGCATCACCATATAACTTATAACGTTATATAGCATCCCTATATGAAGTATAACGTTATGAACTATTACGTTATAACCTATAGTGTTATAGAGTATTACCTTATATCGTATAACGATTTTCACTATTACTTATAACGCATAACGCTATATTGCATCACTATATGAAGTATAACCTTATATACTATTACGTTATAAGGTATAACGATATATTGCTTCACTATATGAAGTATTACGTTATATACTATTACGTTATAAGGTATAACGATATATTTCACCACTATATGACGTATAACGTCATATTCTATTACGTTACAGCCAATAACGTTATACTGCATCACTATATGACGTATAACGTTATATACTATTACGTTATAAGGTATAACGTTATATTGCATCATTATGTGACGTATAACGTTATATACTATTACGTTATAAGGAATAACGTTATATTGCATCACTATATGACGTATAACGTTATATACAATTACGTTATAAGGTATAACGTTATATTGCATCACTAGATGACGTATAACGTTATGGAGTATTACGTTTCAACGTATAACGTTATATACTATTACGGTATAACGGATGACGATATATTTATCACTATGTGACGTGTAACGTTATATACTATTACGTTAGAACCTATAACGTTATACTGCGTCACTGTATGACGTATAACGTTATATACTATTACGTTATAAGGTATAACGATATATTGCATTATTATATGAAGTATAACCTTATATACTACTACGTTATAAGGTATAACGATATATTGCTTGACTATATGAAGTATAACATTATATACTATTACATTATAAGGTATAACGATATATTGCTCCACTATATGTCGTATAGCGTCCCATACTATTACGTTATAACCTATAACGTTGTACTGCATCACTATATGACGTATAACGTTATATACTATTACGCTATAACGTATAACGTTATATTGCAACACTATATCACTTATAACGTTATATTGCATAACTATATGATGTATAAAGTTATTGAGTATTACGTTTTAACGTATAACGTTATGTTGCATTACTATATGTCGTATAACGTTTTGGAGTATTACGTTACAACGTTTAAAGATATATTGCATCACTATGTGACGTATAACGTTATATACTATTACGTTATATCCTATAACGTTGTACTGCATCACTATATGACGTATAACGTTATATACTATTACGCTATAAGGTATAACGTTATATTGCAACACTATATCACTTATAACGTTATATTGCATCACTATATGACGTATAACGATATATACTATTACGTTATAAGGTATAACGATATATTGCATCACTATATGAAGTATAACCTTATATACTATAACATTATAAGGTATAACGATATATTGCAACACTATATGACGTATAACGTTATGAACTATTACGTTATAACGTACAGCGTTATATTGCATCACTATATCACTTACAACGTTGTATTGCATCACTATATCACTTACAACGTTGTATTGCATCACTATATCACTTATAACGTTATATGGCATTACTATATAACGTATAACGTTATATTGCATCACTACATCACTTATAACGTTATATTGCTTCACTATATGAAGCATAACGTTATATACTAGTACGTTATAACGCATAACGTTATATACTATTACGTTATATCGGATAACGATATATTTCATCACTATGTGACGTATAACGTTATATTGCATTACTATATGACGTATAACGTTATGGAGTATTACGTTTTAACGTATAACGTTATATACTATTACGTTATAACGGATAACGATTTATTTCATCACTATGTGACGTATAACGTTATATACTATTACGTTGGAACCTATAACGTTATACTGCGTCTCTATATGACGTATAACGATATATACTATTACGATATAAGGTATAACGATTTAATGCATCACTATATGAAGTATAACCTTATATACTATTACGTTATAAGGTATAACGATATATTGCATCACTATATGAAATATAACCTTATATACTATTACGTTATAAGGTATAATAATATATTGCACCACTATACGACGTCTAACGTCATATACTATTACGTTATAACCTATAACGTTGTACCGCATCACTATATGACGTATAACGTTATATACTATTACGTTATAAGGTAATACGTTATATTGCATCACTATATCACTTATAACGTTATATAGCATCCCCATATGACGTATAACGTTATGAACTATTACGTTATAACCTATAACGTTGTACTGCATCACTATATGACGTATAACGATATATACTATTACGTTATAAGATATAACGTTATATTGCATCACTATATCACTTATAGCGTTATATTGCATCACTATATGAAGTATAACGTTACATACTAGTACGATATAACGCATAACGTTATATTGCATCACTATATCACTTATAACGTTATATTGCATCACTATATCACTTATAACGTTATATGGCATTACTATATAACGTATAACGTTATGGAGTATTACGTTATAACCTATAGTGTTATAGAGTATTACCTTATATCGTATAACGATTTTCACTATTACTTATAACGCATAACGCTATATTGCATCACTATATGAAGTATAACCTTATATACTATTACGTTATAAGGAATAACGTTATATTGCATCACTATATCACTTATAACGTTATTTAGCATCCCTATATGACGTATGACGTTATGAACTATTACGTTATAACGTATAGCGTTATAGAGTATTACCTTATATCGTATAACGATGTATACTATTACGTTATAACGCATTACATTATGTTGCATCACTATATCACTTATAACGTTATATTGCATCACTAAATCACTTATAACGTTATAATGCATCACTATATCACTTATAACGTTATATTGCATCACTATATGATGTATAACCTTTATACTATTACGTTATAACTTATAACGGTATATTGCATCACTATATGACGTATAACGTTATGGAGTATTATGTTTTAACGTATAACATTATATTGCATTTCTATATGGCGTATAACGTTATGGAGTATTACGTTGTAACGTATAACGATATATTGCATCACTATGTGACGTATAACGTTATATACTATTACGTTATAACGCATAACGTTATATTGCATCACTATATCACTTATAACGTTATATTGCATCACTATATCACTTATAACGTTATATTGCATCACTATATCACTTATAACGTTATATTGCATCACTATATCACTTATAACGTAATATTGCACCGCTATATGACGTATAACATCATATACTACTACGTTATAACCTATAACGTTGTACTGCATCACTATATGACGTATAACGTTATATACTATTACGTTATGACGTATAGCGATATATTTCATCACTATATCATAACTATGTGACACTATGTGACGGATAACGTTATATACTATTACGTTATTACCAATAACGTTATACTGCATCACTATATGACGTATAACGTCATATACTGTTATAACGTATAACGTTATATTGCATGACTATATGACGTATAACGTTATGGAGTATTACGTTACAACGTATCACGAAATATTGCATAACTATGTGACATATAACGTTATTTGTTATTACGTTATAAGGTATAACGTTATATTGCATCACTATATCACTTATAACGTTATATTGCACCACTATATGGCGTATAACGTCATATACTATTACGTTATAACCTATAACGATGTACTGCATCACTATATGACGTATAACGTTATATACTATTACGTTATAAGGTATAACGTTATATTGCACCACTCTATAACTTATAACGTTATATAGCATCCCTATATGACGTATAACGTTATGAACTATTATGTTATAACCTATAGTGTTATAGAGTATTACCTTATATCGTATAACGATTTTCACTATTACTTATAACGCATAACGCTATATTGCATCACTATATGAAGTATAACCTTATATACTATTACGTTATAAGGTATAACGATATATTGCTTCACTATATGAAGTATAACCTTATATACTATTACGTTATAAGGTATAACGATATATTGCACCACTATATGACGAATAACTTCATATTCTATTACGTTACAACCAATAACGTTATACTGCGTCACTATATGACGTATAACGTTATATACTATTACGTTATAAGGAATAACGTTATATTGCATCACTATATCACTTATAACGTTATATAGCATCCCTATATGACGTATAACGTTATGAACTATTACGTTATAACGTATAGCGTTATATTGCATCACTATATCACTTATAACGTTATATTGCATCACTATATCACTTATAACGTTATATCGCACCACTATATGACGTATAACGTCAAATACTATTACGTTGTAACCTATAACGTTGTACTGCATCACTATATGACGTATAACGTTATATGCTATTACGTTATAAGGTATAACGTTATATTGCTTCATTATGTGACGTATAACGTTCTATACTATTACGTTATAATGCATAACGTTATATTGCATCACTATATGACGTATAACGTTATATACTATTACGAGATAAGGTATAACGTTATATTGCATCACTATATGACGTATAACGTTATGGAGTATTCCGTTTCAACGTATAACGTTATATACTATTGCGGTATAGCGGATAACGATATATTGCACCACTTTATGACGTATAACGATATATACTATTACAAAATAACGTATAACGTTATATACTATTACAAAATAACGTATAACGTTATATAGCAATACGATATAACGTATTACGTTGTATACTATTATCATATAACGTATAACGCTATGTAGTATACCGTTACAACGTATAACGTTGTATACTATTACGATATAACGTATAACGTTACATACTATAACAATATAACGTATAACGTTACGTAGTATAACGTTACAGCGTATAACGTTATATACTATAACGATATAACGTATAACGTTATATACTATAACGATATAACGTATAACGTTACGTAGTATACCGTTACAACGTATAACGTTATATACTATTGCGATATAACGTATAACGTTAGATACTATTGCTACATAACGTATAACGTTGTATGCTATTACGATATAACGTATAACGTTATATACTATAACGATATAACGTATAACGTTACGTAGTATACCGTTACAACGTATAACGTTATGTAGTACAACGTTACAACGTATAACGCAATATACTATAACGATATATCGTATAACGTTAGATCCTATTGCAATATAACGTATAACGTTGTATACTATTACGATATAACGTATAACGTTATATACCATAACGATATAACGTATAACGTTATATACCATTACCATATAACGTATAACGTTATATACTATTACAAAATAACGTATAACGTTATATAATATTACAAAATAACGTATAACGTTATATAGCATTACGATATAACGTATAACGTTATGTAGTATTCCGTTACAACGTATACCGTTGTATACTATTACGATATAACGTATAACGTTATATACTATTACAAAATAACGTATAACGGTATACACTATTACAAAATAACGTATAACGTTATATAGCATTACGATATAACGTATAACGTTGTATAATATTATCATATAACGTATAACGCTATGTAGTATACCGTTACAACCTATAACGTTGTATACTATTACGATATAACGTATAACGTTATATACTATAACGATATAACGTATAATGTTACGTAGTATAACGTTACAACGTATAACGTTATATACTATTACGATATAACGTATAACGTTATGTAGTATACCATTACAACGTATAACGTTATATACTATTACGATATAACGTATAACGTTAGATACTATTACAAAATAACGTATAACGTTATATACTATAACGATATAACTTATATCGTTATATACTATAACGATATAACGTATAACGTTATATACCATTAGGATATAACGTTTAACGTTGTATAGTATTACGATATAACGTATAACGTTATGTAGTACACCGTTACAAAGTATAACGTTATGTAGTACAACGTTACAACGTATAACGCAATATACTATAACGATATAACGTATAACGTTAGATCCTATTGCAATATAACGTATAACGTTGTATACTATTACGATATAACGTATATCGTTATATACCATAACGATATAACGTATAACGCAATATACTATAACGATATAACGTATAACGTTAGATCCTATTGCAATATAACGTATAACGTTGTATACTATTACGATATAACGTATATCGTTATATACCATAACGATATAACGTATAACGTTATATACTATAACGATATAACGTATAACGTTATATACTATTACGATATAACGTATAACGTTAGATACTATTACAAAATAACGTATAACGTTATATACTATTACAAAATAACGTATAACGTTATATAGCATTACGATATAACGTATAACGTTGTATACTATTGTTACGTTTCGCTATCCAAATTTTGAAATTTTAAACAATGTAGTAGTCGCTGCCACCAGAAACAGTCTAAGGACTGTTTCAATTAGATATTTCTTGTTAGATTATGTAGCGTTGACCGGAGTTTAGGCCACTGGTCAACAATCTCCACGTTTCGGCTAACCTGCTATGCGCAGGAATACTAGCACGGGAGAGGATTGTTTGGAATAAACAATTATATTATAAATAATTATTACAGGCGGAATTAATGACGAATTATACTAATCATTGATATTATTTATTATTTTAATTATTAATTATTAATAATAATTAAAGTTGACTCACCTGACGTTGGTCTCCGCTGATGAACGGGCAGGCCGCTGGGGTGATACCGGTTTTACAAAGATTGACACTTCTATAATTTTTCGTTTTAATCTTTACTTAATTTGAACAGTGTAAACAACAGTGTGTCCGGACGTGTTTAACAATTCGAAATTCTAACACAAAAACTTGAGCCAACTATTGTTTTAATTCTAACTGACTAATAACAATTATTTTATAATTCGAACTGACTAATAACATTTATATCTCGTAATTATTAAACTCGAACTGGAACGAACAATTATTCTCTAATCCTAACTTAAATTCTAATTGAATCAACTGAACGAACTGATATCAGACTCACTCAAATTCAATTGAACGACTAACAATTACTCTCCTTATTTTCGCTAAATTCTCCTGAACCAACTAATCACAATTGCTCTATCCTATTTCTTTATTCTAACTGAATTACTCTTCTTTAATTTCGTTAAATTCTCCCGAACGCTAACAATTTCTCTGACTATATTCTAACTGAACCAACTAATGGCAGTTACTCTCTTTTCACAATTACTCTGATTGTTCTAACTGAACCACTAACAATTAATCGCTAACGCTAACGCGAACAATTAATCTGACTCTTCTTTATTTTTCGCTAAATTCTCCCGAACGCTAACAATTACTCTCTTCTATTCCTTTATTCAACTGACCCGCTAACAATTACTCCCTTACTCTTTTATTCAACTGGTAACGATTACTCCGATTTGAATTGTGTCGCTACGCTTTTTATAATGACATCCCCAATGGGATGACAGTCACGTGACAGTTCGTTCCGGTGGGAATCGCAATGCTGCAGGTTTTTAGAGTTTCCATGAGAGAACGTGGAGTTTGATGATTACAGGTTATGTTGAGTCATGGACACAAAAGCGTCCGCACCTGTGCGAACTGTGTGAGTGTGTTTTTAGTATTCTGTCTCGTTTCGCATGTTGTTTGTTTCCTTAAACTTGTGAATTCGTTTTAGCGCAAGAGGAAGAAGATATGTGAATGCTACGAGGTGACGTGATCGACGTGCGTGTGTGAATATGTGCGAGGGGTGATGCTGAAGTGGTGGTTTTCCATCCAAATAGGCACAGTGGCACCTTCGTTGGCGTCGTGTCCTGATGATCTTTTGACAATTTGGTTTTATTTGACAATATGAGATATATTTTGCTCCTTGTAGATTTATATGTCCATATTTGCTATATATTAAATCGTGTATATTTTATATTACTTCCTTGTTATTAGGTTATTAGTTGTGTAACTCCAGTTTCTGATCTATGGACAGTGGTGAAACGTCTTCACGAAATACAATTTCATTCGTTTTCCTCCCTTGCATTGGCACGCTGTGAGTGGTGTCGACTTCCAGATGAGGTTTGTGCATCTTGATTATTATGCATTTAATGATAGATACTTTGTCAGAGGTTCCCATGCGGATTGTCTCAGTGTGTATCTTGTTATGATTTCTTTTATTTAGTTCATCCTGCTTCTTTCGTGTTTTATTCACTGCATATGATATTTCAGTGCAAGAAGAAGAAGAATTGTAAAGAATCCGTAAGTGGCCCTAGAAGACGCAATCATCGTGTGAGGTGTTGTCGGCAGGAACGAAGAGTCGAAGTTGTTGAAGGAGTCGTGTGACATTTGTATTGTTTCCGGTTATATACAACGCTATTTCACATATCTATGTATATATATATATTATTATATTATTATATATTATTATACTAAATCTTCAGTTGGTTTAGTTGAATGTTCAGTAATGCAATTTTTACAAGGTGGTTTTGTATATTAGATGAGTAGTTGTTCGATATAATAATATGTGTATATATATATATACATTTCACAATGTAATTTTCCATTATGTATAATATATATATGCATATGTATATGTGCGCGTATTGTTATTCTCATTGTTTCTCGGATCGTTAATTGGTTGAATATTCCATAATGTGGATTTCGTATATAATTCTCTAGGTTCGTAGAAATGTAAATCTATATATTTATTTCTTTGCGTTTTAATGGTTTAATAACGTATACATACATATATATATATATATATATATTATGAATTTTTCCCAAAGATACGCGTACGCATGTGTATATCTATATATGTGTGTGTCGCAGAGTAATCTTGTATACAATTTTCACTTTTATTAGAATGCTGATGTAGTGTAGTATATTTTATTTCTTTTATATTTTATTAGATTACCAATTATTCAGATTCACGAAGTAGGTAACACACACAGATATGCATACACATGTGTGTATATACATGTGTTTTCGCAGAGAAATCTCATACATTTGAATCGCGGCTTGTTTTATTTATTGGTTCATTTAATTATTTCATTTTATTTGTATTTTATATGTCATTGCTGATTGGTTGTAGTGTTTCTTCTTATTGATTCATTTATTTCATTTTGATTGTCTGTCGTATAATTCTTTTTATTTTGATTGGTTAGTTATTAGTTAATTTATTATTATTGGTCGTGTTTAATTATTCATAAGTTATTGGTTCGTGGCGTCACGTGCGGAACGCGGGACGTGACACCCCCGCCCTTGGCGTTCAAATTTCCGAAGGAAATTTGACTGATCGTAGCAGATGTAGTTGCGATTGGTTGTTGGTCCATCCTAACGGGCAACAGCGCGAACTACAATTCCTTACATCAAAAGATTTCTTTGGGGTTATTGTGTCGTGTTAAGATTGACATTTATGCATTGCAGACAAAATATCGCGGGTTGGAGTTTTGTTATTTGTATTTCACACAATCTACAACGCGCTCTTTGAATTTGTGTGCATAAAAACGTGTTGGAGGGTCTTCGTATGGGTCGCGATAGCCTAAGTCTAGATTATCGTACCCGTCTTTTTATTATTTTTTTATTAGAAATATAATTTATTTGTAAGGTATTAAAGTTACTACATACATGCGTTGATTGGTGGTGGATGTCCCTAATATGTGGTGACTTTTGCCAATATCGAATTAATTATCTATCTGTTAATTATTTTTAACTTTATTTTAGTAGGTGACGTGTAATTCAAATAAAATTAATATTATTTATGTATATGTGTTTCATTGCGCGTGCGTAAGGACTATTCCCTATTCGTGACAATCTAAGATGGCCGTTCATGAATGTCTCTAGTATATGGTGAATTTTATTCATGCGGTTTTGTTATTTATTTGTTAATTATTTGTGACTTTATTTTAGCAGTTGACGTATAATTGAAGTGGGAATAATATTATTCTGTATTTATTTTAGTGTGTATAATTATTGCATGTAGTTCATTGCGCATGCGTGAGAACTGCTTCACGCTCGCGACGGATTTCCAAAATGGATGTTTGTGTACGTCTTAAATAAGAGTGTGGTGTTTTGTAAATTTGTTTGATATTGTAATAATTGTTTTGTTACTTAGTTTCAACTCCGTTCTAGTGAAGTGTCAACGTCTAGTTTTGTGCTCGTCGTAATGTGTATGTTTAATTTAACATTGTTTTGTATTTGTTGTAATATGTGTATATATACTGTGTGTTATTTTAATGTAATAGCGTGTGGATTATATCGTTGTCGAAAATATTAATTACTAATAGAATCGTTTCACTGTTTAATTATAAGGTAGTTTATATTTATGTAGCTTTTGTTTAATTGGTTTAATCTAATGCGTGCATAGTGTCACCAGTCACCACTGTGTAGTATAACCTTATTTCTTTATAGGTAATTTAATATAGTAAAGCTGTAATAGCTTAACACAATATGATAATTCCTAATTTTAATCATGTTTGATTATTAATGCTCGGCTAATCTATCTTGATTAATTTCTAGCCTATTTCTATTTTATTAGCTATTTCTATATCTTCCCTATTAATCTGTCGTTACTTAGTAATTATGTGATTTATTATTAGTGATTTATTATTATTTCATATTTGTATAGTATAATTTTTTGAGCTAATCTATGTATTATTGGTTAAAACTTGTTTATTGAATTATTACCGTTTGTAGTTTCTCAAATCCTATTCCTTCGATGCTGCGTTACCGTGTGTAAGGCATCATCCGGTTTTCATTATATTCAAAATACTTACTACAGATACCTTTATTCATCCTATATTTGTGAGTATAAACATATCATTTAGTTAATTAATTCAATATGCACGTAGTGCATTGTGTGAGCGACCGCTATTGTGCATTACAAATCTGTTTCTATATATGAGGTATAATAATAATCGTGTAATGTAAGTCGAGACTAATTCATGTATTATAGATTAGAACTTGTACACTATATTATTACTGTTCATAGTTACTTCGTCTTTATTCTCCAAGTCTACACGCTACGTCGCTCACGCAAGACACCTACCCGACGTAATTGGCAATCTTGTTGTAAGTTTTAATAGTATTATTTCTTTTCATATATGTCAAGGCAATTGAGGCCAGTTCTTGCATTCGTTTCAGCTGGCAGTCGTATTCTATGTTCTACGGAGTGGATCCATAATTTATCTCTGCGGAATTCCTGCATGTACACTTCCTTCTACAATGATTAGTTGTGGACTAGGTACTTTTTACTTTCACTGCCTTTAATTATGTTATTGAATTAACACGTTTTATAGAACGCAAATAGTAATCTTTCTTTTGTTTTTAGGTTTCCACTATCTGCACTATTCGACAAGCAGTGTCGCACTTACTTTGGTTTAACCACGATATTGTTATAATCGTTTAGTACTATTATATTTTGTATTAAGGTAATTGAGGTTAATTCTTCCATTTGTTTCAGATGGCTGTCATACGTTATGTTTTACGAATATGGGCTTATGGCCTGTCTTTGCATATACACTTCCTTTTACAATAGTTAATTGTTCACAAGGTACTTTTCACTTTCGCCGTTTTAATCACTTTATTGAATTAATACATTTTATATTTGAGTAATGTTTAGAAAGTACATAGTAATTTCCTTTTCTTTTTAGGTTTCCATTGTCCGCATTATTCGACGAGCAGCACTACACTACATACTACTGTACTGTGTTACCTTCTGAAAACGTTTCGTTTATTATTTATTTCGGTTATGCGCTAATTTTAACTTATTTAAGTGCACTGTTCGCGGAATCCTTTTCACTTCAATCATGACGTTTTGGTTTTCTAAAATTTCCAACACTTTATGCGGTCCCGAATATTGGTCGGAAAATTTTCCTCTTCTGGGTTCCTTTAATAGATATACTAGATCTCCTATTTTGAAATTTTGCGGGTTGATTCGTCTGTCATAGTATTCTTTTGACTTTAATTTGGATTTTATCAGATTTTCTCTTGCCATTTGTTGAACGGTGATGATTTTATCGAACAGGTCTCTGAGATACTCTGCATATGTTGGTTCCATATTCTCCTCGGTTATCATCTCGCCAGTAGGTTCTCTGGCTAAGTGCCCAAAGACTAGTTCGTGTGGGGAGAATTTTGTTCCTTCGTGTACGGAGGTATTGTAGGAGAACATGGCTAATTCCACCCATTCGTCCCAGTTTCTGGAATTTTCGATGTACAGGTTGAGGTATTCAGTTAATACGTGGTGAGATCTTTCGATGGAGCCGTTGCTTTGTGGATGGTATGCTGACGTGGTATACCTTTTTATGCGAAATCTTTTTGCTACCTTTTTCATCAGCGAGGATGTAAAATTTGCTCCCTGATCAGTAAGGATAGCCCTCGGTGAACCGAATCGGCAAATGAATTGTTTTACGAAAACGTCAGCTATCTCGGCCGAGGAGATTCCTGCCATCGGGATCCCGATTGAATATTTTGTCAGTAAGTCTTGGATAGTTAATATGTATTTATTTCCCTTTTGTGTCTGTGGTAATGGACCGACGATATCCATACTAATTTTATCGAACGCTTTACCTGGTGTGTCTGTGAGCACCATGGGTTGCCTTGTTTTTATTCTGGTTAACTTTTTCAATTGGCATTCTTTGCATGTTCTCACGTATTCCTGGATCTCTTTCTTCATGGTTTTCCAATAGTAGTATTGTCGTACTCTTTGGTAAGTTTTTGTTACTCCCTTATGTCCTGCTACAGGTGATTCGTGCTTTTCTCGTATTATGTTGCTTCGCGCTTCCACCGGTGAGATAATTATTTCCCCGGTACAGATGGTAATAGCTATGGTTTCTCCCATGAATACCTCTTTCAGTTTCCTGATTGTATATCGCCAAGGTATTTCTTCCAGGTTTGTTTTGCTGATGCTAAAGGACGTTAATTGGTTTTCTTTTACCACATCCAGTAAAGATTTCAATGAGTTCAATATATTTTCTGGCGTTATTGGAGAGTTTCGATCTTCCTTTACGGGTAGGGACACGATGTATTTTCCGGAATCTTGATTCAATATTACTCTTCCCAACATTAAATCTCTATAATACGGCAGTTTTCCTGCTTCCTTCATTTCTAAGGCCCCTTTATCTATCGGAGTGCCATGTATATCGACGAATATTATTCTATGGTCGTTTACTCTCGTAATCGAGTCTCGCGTTTCCAAGATTCTTAGCTCTGAAAGTACCGCAGGCATTGCGTCCTTTCCTTGTTGCTGAATTGGTTCGGAAATTGTTATAGGGGGTTCTTCTTCATTCGTTTTATCGATGTCGGTTATCTCTTGAGTGATTGTTTCCTCGTCTGTGTTTACGTCGATTTCGGCTAATGCGTGGTCAAAATGTTTTGTGGGTGTTTCTTCTATGGTGACGTGTTTTCGAATGGAAATTTTTTCTTGTTTTCCTGGTCTATTGTGTTGCGATAGTTCGCGTGGTTTAACTTCAAACGTGGGGGAGTCTTCGGTTAGTGTGTCTAGTTCAAATCTCTTGGGTGCGGGATATCGACTCGGTGAATCTTCCTCTCTTTTCCTGATTGGCAAACAAACCTCAGGGGGGTTTCTAGATAAGGCGTCTGCATTCGCGTTTGCCTTACCTTCTTTGTGTATAATGTCGAATTCGAAATCCGCCAATTTTAGTTTCCACTTCCAAATTCTTGAAGTAGGATCTTTGATAGAATGCATCCACACCAGAGATTTATGATCGGTTATAATGGTGAATTTTCTCCCGTACAAATACGGTCGGAAGTGCATTGCGCTGTAAACGATCGCTAGGCATTCCTTTTCTATCGTGGAATAATTTTGTTCGGTGGGGTTCAATAATCTTGAGGCGTATGCGATCGGTAGGTCTTTTCCGATAGGTCCTTGGCTTAGTACGCCGCCCACGGCATATCCAGATGCGTCTGTCGTGAGATTGAATGGTTGAGAGAAGTCCGGGTACTGCAAAATGGGTTCTGTTATAAGGGCTGTTTTCAAGGTGTTGAATGCATCTTCTTGGTTTTCCGTCCACTTGAACGCAACGTCTTTTTTTAGTAATTGCGTCAATGGTTTCGCAACCTTGGAGAAATTGGGTATGAACCTTCGGTAATATCCAGCTAATCCCAAAAATTGTTTAACATTTTTTGATTTCCTTGGCCGTGGAAAATTTGAAACTGCCTCGATTTTCTTTGGGTCAGGTTTAACTCCATTCTCACTGATTACATGTCCCAAATATTTTACTTCGTGCCGTAAGAATTCGCACTTGTCCGGTTGCAGTTGCAATTTAGCTCTCCGTAATCTGTCCATAAGTCGATTAAATTTAATCTCATGTTCGTGAATGGATGTGGAATAAATTATTATATCATCCAGATAAACGAACAGCTCTATTCCTTGCAACCCTGACAGTATCGAATTCATCAACCGCTCGAACGTTGCTGGTGCATTTTTCAGTCCGAAAGGCATTCGTTTGAACTGAAAATGACCATATGGCGTCGAGAATGCAGTTTTGTGGGCATCTTTCGATGACATACGGAATTGGTGGAACCCAGATGCTAGATCGAACGTGGAAAAGTATTTCGCACTTCCCAATTGGTCCAATATTTCAGTGATATTGGGTAGTGGATAGGCATCGCCTATTGTTTTGTCATTTAATTTCCTGTAATCAATAACCATTCTCCATCGTTTATTACCTTGAGAGTCCGGTTTCTTCGGCACAATCCATAATGGGGAGTTATACGGAGATGTCGATGATTCCACAACGTCCGTTTCTAGTAGTTCTTGAATCTGGCGGTTTATTTCTTCCCGATGTACGGGAGGATACCGGTATTGTTTAACATTGATCGGTATCTCATCTGTGGTAGCAATTTCGTGCTGTAAAACGTCTGTTCCTTCTAGTGTCTCCCCTGGGAGATGAAATCTATCTTGATTCTTCCGTATTAGCGCTTCGACGTTCCTCTTTTCTTCTTCATTTAAATGCTCTAGTCGCAATAATTCCATTATTTTGTCGAACCTATTTCCCTCAGATGCTGAAACGGCGTTGCATGTAGTATGAGAGGGCGGAGTAGGAGTTGCAAATTTTTTTATTACTATTGTGGGTACGGTAAATTCGTAATCCCTCGAGGTGGTATTAATTATTCTTAAATAACCACGTCCCTTATGGTTTTTCACGACCGCATTTCCGAAATAGACTCCCTTAATCGGTTCGATTTTGGGGATGAATCCCTCAATTTCCTCCGGATTTGCGATATTTATGGTACATGGTACCGAACTTCGTTTCGGCACAATTATCTTTTCTTTTGTATCAAACGGGATGTAGATATCCCCCCATTTGATATGTTTTTGCCCGTAATCCAAACGGGCTCTGTATTTTGCAAAAAATTCGGAACCTAAGATTCCGTCTTGATTGATCAGCAGGGAATCATCAACTACATGGAAAGTAACGGGGTGGCCCGCAACCTGTATTATTGTCTGCCCTAGGGTGACCAGGCTCGTTGCCGTAATTCCTCGAACTTCAATTATCTCTTGCTCGTTGATGATCGCTGACTCGGGTAAGGCAGGTTTCTTGATAATGTTAATTTCTGATCCGGAGTCTAGCAGTAGGTTCGCCTTCGTTTTCAAATCCGGGGAGACTATTCTCGCGGTAGGAGTATTTGAGGTTTCTTTTATTTCTATTGAAACCATCCGGAAAGGTCGACGTCCGAATCTGAGTCCAACACCCGGTGATACTTGTTTGCTTTCTTGTAACCCTCTTTCTTCGTTGATCGTTGGTTCTCCAGATTTCATAACTGTTCTTGAGCACGACTGGATGATGGTTTTACCGGAATGTTCGTCGGTTTTACGGGAGTCGTTTGTCGCGTTCGGTTGACTACCGTGAGATCCGGTCTTCTCGTCGTAGCTTGTTCTCTTGAGCGGTTTATGGCGTTGCTCCTTCGAGGTTCGCTCCCTCCCCTCGAAGGATTCGTCTCGTTTCCCGACTGCCCTGACGCGTAAGGCACAATTATTCCAGCGTCCACCCTTGCTTTGAATTTGTAGCAGTCTCTTACTAGATGCCCAGGCTTCTTACAGTAGTTACACATTATAAAATTTTGTCTAGGGACGTTCGGACGATTTTGCGCCGGCGGCACGAATCTTCGATCCTGGCGGTTATTTCCGTTGATATCGCGATTGTTGTTGTCGTTGTTAGGGCGAGAGGCGTTCCAGTTAAGACTGTTTGGGTTCCCTAGTCGTTGACATCGCGATCTGATATTTATTTGTTTCAGTTCTCTCGTAGCTCTCACGGCTTGGCAAAACGCGTCGTCTAGGGATTGATATCAGGCTAATTTTACCCGCATAAATACCTCGTTTGGGAGTCCTTTAACGAAGGCTTCTGTCGTGTCCCAATCTATAGTGTCTTGGACATCCGCGGACACGGTATCAAATCCGCATCTTTCCTCGTCCATTATTGCTAGCCTGAGATTTTTGATGCGATCTATGTAATCTAAGATCTCTTCCCCCGGTCGTTGAAACACCGTCGCTAGTTCACCTCTGTATTCGTTAATTGTTTTTCCCGGACCGAACATATTTTTTAACCTACTTCCGAAATCGTTCAGGGTTAATACTACACCGTCCTTTACGGCGAGAAACGCGTGTCCGCGTAGTTTGTTCATCAATAATTTTACTAGGTAAGGTTCTTGACTTCTTGGCACCATACTTCGAGCTCGTTCGCATGCCCTTAAAAATTGAAATACCGGTGGTCGATGGCCGTCGAACACTGGCACTGACTCGATCGCGTCTTTTAGTTTAATTGGTTGAAAATTATCATTAATGGGTCTTATTCCTCGCGGAATTAACGGCGTCGATGTGGGAATTTCGGTATCTCTCGATTCCCTACTTGCACGCAGGTCTTCTTCCACTCTGCTTAGACTTGCATTAATGTCGGTTAGTACGCGAAAATTCTCGTCCCACGCTTTCAATTTTTCCGACAACAACGTAATCGTGTCCTCGTTTAGTGAGTCTCGTGCGACCGCCATGTTTTTTTCCTTTCTTTTTGTATATGTTTATGTGTATGTTTCAGTTAATAAATTGAAAAAACTTTAAACCTATGAGCGTATATTATTGTTTATACCAACTGTAATCCTCCGTGGAGCGTATCCCACCGCTGCCACCAAAATTTTTATCTAATATATATATATTGTTGCGTTTCGCTATCCAAATTTTGAAATATTAAACAATGTAGTAGTCGCTGCCACCAGAAACAGTCTAAGGACTGTTTCAATTAGATATTTCTTGTTAGATTATGTAGCGTTGATCGGAGTTTAGGCCACTGGTCAACAATCTCCACGTTTCGGCTAACCTGCTATGCGCAGGAATACTAGCACGGGAGAGGATTGTTTGGAATAAACAATTATATTATAAATAATTATTACAGGCGGAATTAATGACGAATTATACTAATCATTGATATTATTTATTATTTTAATTATTAGTTATTAATAATAATTAAAGTTAACTCACCTGACGTTGGTCTCCGCTGATGAACGGGCAGGCCGCTGGGGTGATTCCGGTTTTACAAAGATCGACACTTCTATAATTTTTCGTTTTAATCTTTATTTAATTTGAACAGTGTAAACAACAGTGTGTCCGGACGTGTTTAACAATTCGAAATTCTAACACAAAAACTTGAGCCAACTATTGTTTTGATTCTAACTGACTAATAACAATTATTTTATAATTCGAACTGACTAATAACATTTATATCTCGTAATTCTTAAACTCGAACTGGAACGAACAATTATTCTCTAATCCTAACTTAAATTCTAATTAAATCAACTGAACGAACTGATATCAGACTCACTCAAATTCAATTGAACGACTAACAATCACAGTTACTCTCTTTTCACAATTACTCTGATTGTTCTAACTGAACCACTAACAATTAATCGCTAACGCTAACGCTAACAATTAATCTGACTCTTCTTTATTTTTCGCTAAATTCTCCCGAACCGCTAACAATTACTCTCTTACTCTTTTATTCAACTGGTAACGATTACTCCCTTCTATTCCTTTATTCAACTGACCCGCTAACAATTACTCTCCTTATTTTCGCTAAATTCTCCTGAACCAACTAATCACAATTGCTCTATCCTATTTCTTTATTCTAACTGAATTACTCTTCTTTAATTTCGTTAAATTCTCCCGAACGCTAACAATTTCTCTGACTATATTCTAACTGAACCAACTAATGGCAGTTACTCTCTTTTCACAATTACTCTGATTGTTCTAACTGAACCACTAACAATTAATCGCTAACGCTAACGCTAACAATTAATCTGACTCTTCTTTATTTTTCGCTAAATTCTCCCGAACGCTAACAATTACTCTCTTCTATTCCTTTATTCAACTGACCCGCTAACAATTACTCCCTTCTATTCCTTTATTCAACTGACCCGCTTTCAATTACTCCGATTTGAATTGTGTCGCTACGCTTTTTATAACGACATCCCCAATGGGATGACAGTCACGTGACTGTTCGTTCCGGTGGGAATCGCAATGCTGCAGGTTTTTAGAGTTTCCATGAGAGAACGTGGAGTTTGATGATTACAGGTTATGTTGAGTCATGGACACAAAAGCGTCCGCACCTGTGCGAACTGTGTGAGTGTGTTTTTAGTATTCTGTCTCGTTTCGCATGTTGTTTGTTTCCTTAAACTTGTGAATTCGTTTTAGCGCAAGAGGAAGAAGATATGTGAATGCTACGAGGTGACGTGATCGACGTGCGTGTGTGAATATGTGCGAGGGGTGATGCTGAAGTGGTGGTTTTCCATCCAAATAGGCACAGTGGCACCTTCGTTGGCGTCGTGTCCTGATGATCTTTTGACAATTTGGTTTTATTTGACAATATGAGATATATTTTGCTCCTTGTAGATTTATATGTCCATATTTGCTATATATTAAATCGTGTATATTTTATATTTCTTTCTTGTTATTAGGTTATTAGTTGTGTAACTCCAGTTTCTGATCTATGGAAAGTGGTGAAACGTCTTCACGAAATACAATTTCATTCGTTTTCCTCCCTTGCATTGGCACGCTGTGAGTGGTGTCGACTTCCAGATGAGGTTTGTGCATCTTGATTATTATGCATTTAATGATAGATACTTTGTCAGAGGTTCCCATGCGGATTGTCTCGGTGTGTATCTTGTTATGATTTCTTTTATTTAGTTCATCCTGCTTCTTTCGTGTTTTATTCACTGCATATGATATTTCAGTGCAAGAAGAAGAAGAATTGTAAAGAATCCGTAAGTGGCCCTAGAAGACGCAGTCATCGTGTGAGGTGTTGTCGGCAGGAACGAAGAGTCGAAGTTGTTGAAGAAGTCGTGTGACATTTGTATTGTTTCCGGTTATATACAACGCTATTTCACATATCTATGTATATATATATATATTATTATATTATTATATATTATTATACTAAATCTTCAGTTGGTTTAGTTGAATGTTCAGTAATGTAATTTTTACAAGGTGGTTTTGTATATTAGATGAGTAATTGTTCGATATAATAATATGGGTATATATATATATATATATACATTTCACAATGTAATTTTCCATTATGTAAAATATATATATGCATATGTATATGAGCGCGTATTGTTATTCTCATTGTTTCTCGGATCGTTAATTGGTTGAATATTCCATAATGTGGATTTCGTATATAATTCTCTAGGTTCGTAGAAATGTAAATCTATATATTTATTTCTTTGCGTTTTAATTTTTTAATAACGTATACATATATATATATATATATATTATGAATTTTTCCCAAAGATACGCGTACGCATGTGTATATCTATATATGTGTGTGTCGCAGAGTAATCTTGTATACAATTTTCCCTTTTATTAGAATGCTGATGTAGTGTAGTATATTTTATTTCCTTTATATTTTATTAGATTACCAATTATTCAGATTCACGAAGTAGGTCACACACACAGATATGCATACACGTGTGTGTATATACATGTGTTTTCGCAGAGAAATCTCATACATTTGAATCGCGGCTTGATTTATTTATTGGTTCATTTAATTATTTCATTTTATTTGTATTTTATATGTCATTGCTGATTGGTTGTAGTGTTTCTTCTTATTGATTCATTTATTTCATTTTGATTGTCTGTCGTATAATTCTTTTTATTTTGATTGGTTAGTTATTAGTTACTTTATTATTACTGGTCGTGTTTAATTATTCATAAGTAATTGGTTCGTGGCGTCACGTGCGGAACGCGGGACGTGACAACGCATAACTTTATGGAGCATTACGTTACAACGTATAACGACATATTGCATTACTATGTGAAGTATAACGTTATATACTATTGCGTTATAACCTATAACGTTATACTGCTTCACTATATGACGTATAACGTTATATACTATTACGTTATTACCTATAACGTTATACTGCATCACTATATGACGTATAACGTCATATACTGTTATAACGTATAACGTTATATTGCATTACTATATGACGTATATCGTTCTGGATTATTACGTTACAACCCACAACGTTATACTGCGTCACTATATGACGTACAACGTTATATACTATTAAGTTATAAGGTATAACGATATATTGCATCACTATATGAAGAATAACCTTATATTCTATTACGTTATAAGGCATAACGATATATTGCATCACTACATGAAGTATAACCTTATATACTATTACATTATATGGTATAACGATATATTGCTCCACTATATGACGTATAACGTCATATACTGTTACGTTATAACCTATAACGTTATACTGCATCACTATATGACGTATAACGTTATATACTATTAGTTATAAGGTATAACGATATATTGCATCGCTATATGAAGTATAACCTTATATACTATTACGTTATAACGAATAACGTTATATTGCATCACTGTATCATTTATAACGTTATATTGCATCACTATATGACGTATAACGTTATATACTATTACGTTCTAAGGTATAACGTCATATTGCATCACTATATCACTTATAACGTTATATTGCTTCACTATATGAAGCGTAACGTTATATACTAGTACGTTATAACGCATAACGTTATATTGCATCACTATATGACGTATAACGTTATGGAGTATTACGTTTTAACGTATAACGTTATTTACTATTACGTTATAACGGATAACGATATATTTCATCACTATGTGACGCATAACGTTATGGAGCATTACGTACAACGTATAACGACATATTGCATGACTATGTGACGTATAACGTTATATACTATTGCGTTATAACCTATAACGCTATACTGCATCACTATATGACGTATAACGTTATATACTATTACGTTAGAACCTATAACGTTATACTGCGTCACTATATGACGTATAACGTTATATACTATTACGCTATAAGGTATAACGTTATATTGCATCACTATATCACTTATAATGTTATATTGCACTACTATATGACGTATAACGTCATATACTATTACGTTATAACCCATAACGTCATATTGCATCACTATATGACGTATAACGTTATGGAGTATTACGTTTTAACGTATAACGTTATATACTATTACGTCATAACGTATAACGATATATTGCATCACTCTATGACGTATAACGTTATATACTATTACGTTATAAGGTATAACGATATATTGCATCACTATATGAAGTATAACCTTATATACTATTACGTTATAAGGAATAACGTTATATTGCATCACTATATCACTTATAACGTTATATAGCATCCCTATATGACGTATAACGTTATGAACTATCACGTTATAACGTATAGCGTTATAGAGTATTACCTTATATCGTATAACGATTTATACTATTACGTTATAACGCATTACGTTATATTGCATCACTATATCACTTATAACGTTATATTGCATCACTAAATCACTTATAACGTTATATTGCATCACTATATCACTTATAACGTTATATTGCATCAATATGTGATGTATAACCTTTATACTATTTCGTTATAACTTATAACGGTATATTGCATCACTATATGACGTATAACGTTATGGTGTATTACGTTTTAACGTATAACGTTATATACTATTACGTTATAACGGATAACGATATATTTCATCACTATGTGACGTATAACGTTATGGAGTATTACGTTTTAACGTATAACGTTATATACTATTACGTTATAAGGTATAACGATATATTGCATCACTATATGAAGTATAACCTTATATACTATTACGTTATAAGTTATAACAATATATTGCACCACTATATGACGTATAACGTTATGGAGTATTACGTTTTAACGTATAACGTTATATACTACTACGTTATAAGGTATAACGATATATTGCATCACCATATGAAGTATAACCTTATATACTATTACATTATAAGGTATAACGATATATTGCACCACTATATGACGTATAACGTCGTATAATATTACGATATAACCTATAACGTTGTACCGCATCACTATATGACGTATAACGTTATATACTATTACGTTATAACCTATAACGTTGTACTGCGTCACAATATGACGCATAACGACATATACTGTTATAACGTATGACGTTATATTGCATTGCTATATGACGTATAACGTTATGGACTATTACGTTACAACCTATAACATTATACTGCGTCACTATATGACGTATAACGTTATATACTATTACGTTATAAGGTATAACGATATATTTTATCACTATATGACGAATAACGTCATATACTTTTACGTTATAACGTATAACGGTATATTGCACCACTATATGACGTATAACGTCGTATAATATTACGATATAACCTATAACGTTGTACCGCATCACTATATGACGTATAACGTTATATACTATTACGTTATAACCTATAACGTTGTACTGCGTCACAATATGACGCATAACGACATATACTGTTATAACGTATGACGTTATATTGCATTGCTATATGACGTATAACGTTATGGACTATTGCGTTACAACGTATAACGATATATTGCATCACTATGTGGCGTATAACGATATATACTATTACGTTATAGCGCATAACGTTATAATACATCACTATATCACTTATAACGTTATATTGCACCACTATATGACGTATAACGTCATATACTATTACGTTGTAACCTATAACGTTGTACTGCAACACTATATGACGTATAACGTTATGGAGTATTACGGTTCAACGTATAACGTTATATACTATTACGGTATAACGGATAACGATATATTTATCACTATGTGACGTATAACGTTATATACTGTTACTTTAGAACCTATAACGTTGTACTGCGTCACAATATGACGCATAACGACATATACTGTTATAACGTATGACGTTATATTGCATTGCTATATGACGTATAACGTTATGGACTATTGCGTTACAACGTATAACGATATATTGCATCACTATGTGGCGTATAACGATATATACTATTACGTTATAACGCATAACGTTATAATACATCACTATATCACTTATAACGTTGTATTGCACCACTATATGACGTATAACGTCATATACTATTACGTTGTAACCTATAACGTTGTACTGCATCACTATATGACGTACAACGCTATATACTATTACGCTATAAGGTATAACGTTATATTTGCAACACTATATCACTTATAACGTTATATTGCATCACTATATGACGTATAAAGTTATGGAGTATTGCGTTTTAACGTATAACGTTATATTGCATTACTGTATGACGTATAACGTTTTGGAGTATTACGTTACAACGTATAACAATATATTGCATCACTATGTGACGTATAACGTTATATACTATTACGTTATAACCTATAACGTTGTACTGCGTCACAATATGACGCATAACGACATATACTGTTATAACGTATGACGTTATATTGCATCACTATATGAAGTATAACCTTATATACTATTACGTTATAAGGTATAACGATATATTGCATCACTATATGAAGTATAACCTTATATACTATTACGTTATAAGGTATAACGATATATTGCATTACTATATGAAGTATAACCTTATATACTATTACACTATATGGTATAACGATATATTGCTCCACTATATGACGTATAACGTCATATACTATTACGTTATAACCTATAACGTTATACTGCATCACTATATGACGTATAACGTTATATACTATTACGTTATAAGGTATAACGATATATTGCATCAATATATGAAGTATAACCTTATATACTATTACATTATAAGGTATAGCGATATATTGCACCACTATATGACGTATAACGTCATATACTATTACGTTATAACCTATAACGTTATACTGCATCACTATAAGACGTATAACGTTATATACTATTACCTAATAAGGTATAACGTTATATTGCATCACTATATCACTTATAACGTTATATTGCTTCACTATATGAAGCGCAACGTTATATACTAGTACGTTATAACGCATAACGTTATATTGCATCACTATATGACGTATAACGTTATGGAGTATTACGTTTTAACGTATAACGTTATTTACTATTACGTTATAACGGATAACGATATATTTCATCACTATGTGACGCATAACGTTATGGAGCATTACGTACAACGTATAACGACATATTGCATGACTATGTGACGTATAACGTTATATACTATTGCGTTATAACCTATAACGCTATACTGCATCACTATATGACGTATAACGTTATATACTATTACGTTAGAACCTATAACGTTATACTGCGTCACTATATGACGTATAACGTTATATACTATTACGCTATAAGGTATAACGTTATATTGCATCACTATATCACTTATAATGTTATATTGCACAACTATATGACGTATAACGTCATATACTATTACGTTATAACCCATAACGTCATATTGCATCACTATATGACGTATAACGTTATGGAGTATTACGTTTTAACGTATAACGTTATATACTATTACGTCATAACGTATAACGATATATTGCATCACTCTATGACGTATAACGTTATATACTATTACGTTATAAGGTATAACGATATATTGCATCACTATATGAAGTATAACCTTATATACTATTACGTTATAAGGAATAACGTTATATTGCATCACTATATCACTTATAACGTTATATAGCATCCCTATATGACGTATAACGTTATGAACTATCACGTTATAACGTATAGCGTTATAGAGTATTACCTTATATCGTATAACGATTTATACTATTACGTTATAACGCATTACGTTATATTGCATCACTATATCACTTATAACGTTATATTGCATCACTAAATCACTTATAACGTTATATTGCATCACTATATCACTTATAACGTTATATTGCATCAATATGTGATGTATAACCTTTATACTATTTCGTTATAACTTATAACGGTATATTGCATCACTATATGACGTATAACGTTATGGTGTATTACGTTTTAACGTATAACGTTATATACTATTACGTTATAACGGATAACGATATATTTCATCACTATGTGACGTATAACGTTATGGAGTATTACGTTTTAACGTATAACGTTATATACTATTACGTTATAAGGTATAACGATATATTGCATCACTATATGAAGTATAACCTTATATACTATTACGTTATAAGTTATAACAATATATTGCACCACTATATGACGTATAACGTTATGGAGTATTACGTTTTAACGTATAACGTTATATACTACTACGTTATAAGGTATAACGATATATTGCATCACCATATGAAGTATAACCTTATATACTATTACATTATAAGGTATAACGATATATTGCACCACTATATGACGTATAACGTCGTATAATATTACGATATAACCTATAACGTTGTACCGCATCACTATATGACGTATAACGTTATATACTATTACGTTATAACCTATAACGTTGTACTGCGTCACAATATGACGCATAACGACATATACTGTTATAACGTATGACGTTATATTGCATTGCTATATGACGTATAACGTTATGGACTATTGCGTTACAACGTATAACGATATATTGCATCACTATGTGGCGTATAACGATATATACTATTACGTTATAGCGCATAACGTTATAATACATCACTATATCACTTATAACGTTATATTGCACCACTATATGACGTATAACGTCATATACTATTACGTTGTAACCTATAACGTTGTACTGCAACACTATATGACGTATAACGTTATGGAGTATTACGGTTCAACGTATAACGTTATATACTATTACGGTATAACGGATAACGATATATTTATCACTATGTGACGTATAACGTTATATACTATTACTTTAGAACCTATAACGTTGTACTGCGTCACAATATGACGCATAACGACATATACTGTTATAACGTATGACGTTATATTGCATTGCTATATGACGTATAACGTTATGGACTATTGCGTTACAACGTATAACGATATATTGCATCACTATGTGGCGTATAACGATATATACTATTACGTTATAACGCATAACGTTATAATACATCACTATATCACTTATAACGTTATATTGCACCACTATATGACGTATAACGTCATATACTATTACGTTGTAACCTATAACGTTGTACTGCAACACTATATGACGTATAACGTTATATGCTATTACGTTGTAAGGTATAACGTTAAATTGCATCACTATATGACGTATAACGTTATGGAGTATTACGGTTCAACGTATAACCTTATATACTGTTACATTATAAGGTATAACGATATATTGCACCACTATATGTCGTATAGCGTCCCATACTATTACGTTATAACCTATAACGTTGTACTGCATCACTATATGACGTACAACGCTATATACTATTACGCTATAAGGTATAACGTTATATTTGCAACACTATATCACTTATAACGTTATATTGCATCACTATATGACGTATAAAGTCATGGAGTATTGCGTTTTAACGTATAACGTTATATTGCATTACTGTATGACGTATAACGTTTTGGAGTATTACGTTACAACGTATAACGATATATTGCATCACTATGTGACGTATAACCTTATATACTATTACGTTATAACCTATAACGTTGTACTGCGTCACAATATGACGCATAACGACATATACTGTTATAACGTATGACGTTATATTGCATCACTATATGAAGTATAACCTTATATACTATTACGTTATAAGGTATAACGATATATTGCATCACTATATGAAGTATAACCTTATATACTATTACGTTATAAGGTATAACGATATATTGCATTACTATATGAAGTATAACCTTATATACTATTACACTATAT
This sequence comes from Bombus affinis, assembly GCF_024516045.1. Taxonomy (NCBI): domain Eukaryota; kingdom Metazoa; phylum Arthropoda; class Insecta; order Hymenoptera; family Apidae; genus Bombus; species Bombus affinis. The sequence continues at coordinate 58,693 of NW_026109004.1, read as the reverse complement.
GGTATAACGATATATTGCTCCACTATATGACGTGTAACGTCATATACTATTACGTTATAACCTATAACGTTATACTGCATCACTATATGACGTATAACGTTATATACTATTACGTTATAAGGTATAACGATATATTGCATCAATATATGAAGTATAACCTTATATACTATTACATTATAAGGTATAGCGATATATTGCACCACTATATGACGTATAACGTCATATACTATTACGTTATAGCCTATAACGTTATACTGCATCACTATAAGACGTATAACGTTATATACTATTACCTAATAAGGTATAACGTTATATTGCATCACTATATCACTTATAACGTTATATTGCTTCACTATATGAAGCGTAACGTTATATACTAGTACGTTATAACGCATAACGTTATATTGCATCACTATATGACGTATAACGTTATGGTGTATTACGTTTTAACGTATAACGTTATATACTATTACGATATAACGGATAACGATATATTTCATCACTATGTGACGTATAACGTTATGGAGTATTACGTTTTAACGTATAACGTTATATACTATTACGTTATAAGGTATAACGATATATTGCATCACTATATGAAGTATAACCTTATATACTATTACGTTATAAGTTATAACAATATATTGCACCACTATATGACGTATAACGTTATGGAGTATTACGTTTTAACGTATAACGTTATATACTATTACGTTATAAGGTATAACGATATATTGCATCACCATATGAAGTATAACCTTATATACTATTACATTATAAGGTATAACGATATATTGCACCACTATATGACGTATAACGTCGTATAATATTACGTTATAACCTATAACGTTGTACCGCATCACTATATGACGTATAACGTTATATACTATTACATTATAACCTATAACGTTGTACTGCGTCACAATATGACGCATAACGACATATACTGTTATAACGTATGACGTTATATTGCATTGCTATATGACGTATAACGTTATGGACTATTACGTTACAACCTATAACGTTATACTGCGTCACTATATGACGTATAACGTTATATACTATTACGTTATAAGGTATAACGATATATTGTATCACTATATGACGAATAACGTCATATACTTTTACGTTATAACGTATAACGGTATATTGCATCACTATATGACGCATGACGTTATGGAGCATTACGTTACAACGTATAACGACATATTGCATGACTATGTGACGTATAACGTTATATACTATTGCGTTATAACCTATAACGTTATACTGCATCACTATATGACGTATAACGTTATATACTATTACGTTATAAGGAATAACGTTATATTGCATCACTATATAACTTATAACGTTATATAGCATCCCTATATGACGTATAACGTTATGAACTATTATGTTATAACGTATAGCGTTATATTGCATCACCATATCACTTATAACGTTATATTGTATTACTATACGACGTATAACGTTATGGAGTATTGCGTTACAACGTATAGCGATATATTGCATCACTATGTGGCGTATAACGATATATACTATTACGTTATAACGCATAACGTTATATTGCATCACTATATGACGTATAACGTCATATACTATTACGTTGTAACCTATAACGTTGTACTGCAACACTATATGACGTATAACGTTATATGCTATTACGTTGTAAGGTATAACGTTATATTGTATCACTATATGACGTATAACGTTATGGAGTATTACGGTTCAACGTATAACGTTATATACTGTTACGGTATAACGGATAACGATATATTTATCACTATGTGACGTATAACGTTATATACTATTACTTTCGAACCTATAACGTTATACTGCGTCACTGTATGACGTATAACGTTATATACTATTACGTTATAAGGTATAACGTTATATTTGCAACACTATATCACTTATAACGTTATATTGCATCACTATATGACGTATAAAGTTATGGAGTATTGCGTTTTAACGTATAACGTTATATTGCATTACTGTATGACGTATAACGTTTTGGAGTATTACGTTACAACGTATAACGATATACTGCGTCACTATATGACGTATAACGTTATATACTATTACGTTATAAGGTATAACAATATATTGCATGACTATATGAAGTATAACCTTATATACTATTACGTTATAAGGTATAACGTTATATTGCTTCACTATATGAAGTATAACCTTATATACTATTACATTATGAGGTATAACGATATATTGCACCACTATATGACGTATGACGTCATATTCTATTATGTTATATCCTATAACGTTGTACTGCATCACTATATGACGTATAACGTCATACACTATTACATTATAACGTATAACGTTATGGAGTATTACCTTATAACTTATAACGGTTTATACTATTATGTTATAACGCATAACGCTATATTGCATCACTATATCACTTATAACGTTATATTGCATCACTATATGAAGTATAACCTTATATACTATTACGTTATAAGGTATAACGATATATTGCATCACTATATGAAGTATAACCTTATATACTATTACGTTATAAGGTATAACGTTATATTGCTTCACTATATGAAGTATAACCTTATATACTATTACATTATAAGGTATAACGATATATTGCACCACTATATGACGTATAACGTCATATTCTATTATGTTATATCCTATAACGTTGTACTGCATCACTATATGACGTATAACGTCATACACTATTACATTATAACGTATAACGTTATGGAGTATTACATTATAACTTATAACGGTTTATACTATTATGTTATAACGCATAACGCTATATTGCATCTCTATATCACTTATAACGTTATATTGCATCACTATATGAAGTATAACCTTATATACTATTACGTTATAAGGTATAACGATATATTGCATCACTATATGAAGTATAACCTTATATACTATTACGTTATAAGGTATAACGATATATTGCACCACTTTATGACGTATAACGTTATATGCTATTACGGTACAACCAATAACGTTATACTGCGTCACTATATGACGTATAACGTTATGAACAATTACGTTATAACGTATAGCGTTGTAGAGTATTACCTTATATCGTATAACGATTTAAACTATTACGTTATAACGCATAACGTTATATTGCATCACTATATGACGTATAAAGTTATATACTATTACGTAATAAGGTATAACGTTATATTGTACCACTATATCAGTTATAACGTTATATTGCATCACTATATCACATATAACGTTATATTGCACAGCTATATGACGTTTAACGTCATATACTATTACGTTAGAACCTATAACGTTATACTGCGTCACTATATGACGTATAACGATATATACTATTACGTTATAAGGTATAACGATATAATGCATCACTATATGAAGTATAACCTTATATACTATTACGCTATAAGGTATAACAATATATTGCACCACTATATGACGTATAACGTCGTATAATATTACGTTATAGCCTATAACGTTGTACTGCATCACTATATGACGTTTAACGTTATAAACTATTACGTTATAAGGCATAACGTCATATTGCGTCACTATATCACTTATAACGATATATTGCAACACAATATGACGTATAACGTCATATACTATTACGTTAGAACCTATAACGTCATGCTGCGTCACTATATGACGTATAACGATATATACTATTACGTTATAAAGTATAACGATATATTTCATCAGTATGTGACGTATAACGTTATGTACTATTACGTTATAAGGTATAGCGATATAATGCATAACTATATGTAGTATAACCATATATACTACTACGTTAAAAGGTATAACAATATATTGCACCACTATATGACGTATAACGTTATGGAGTATTACGTTTTAACGTATAACGTTATATACTATTACGTTATAACGCATAACGTTATATTGCATCACTATATCACTTATAACGTTATATAGCATCCCTATATGACGTCTAACGTTATGAACTATTACGTTATAACGTATAGCGTTGTAGAGTATTACCTTATATCGTATAACGATTTAAACTATTACGTTATAACGCATAACGTCATATTGCATCACTATATCACTTATAACGTTATATTGCATCACTATATCACTTATAACGTTATATTGTACCATTTTATCAGTTATAACGTTATATTGCATCACTATATCACATATAACGTTATATTGCACCGCTATATGACGTTTAACGTCATATACTATTACGTTAGAACCTATAACGTTATACTGCGTCACTATATGACGTATAACGATATATCCTATTACGTTATAAGGTATAACGATATAATGCATCACTATATGAAGTACAACCTTATATACTATTACGCTATAAGGTATAACAATATATTGCACCACTATATGACGTATAACGTCGTATAATATTACGTTATAACCTATAACGTTGTACTGCATCACTATATGACGTTTAACGTTATAAACTATTACGTTATAAGGTATAACGATATATTTCGTCACTATGTGACGTATAACGTTATGTACTATTACGTTATAAGGCATAACGATATAATGCATCACTATATGTAGTATAACCTTATATACTACTACGTTATAAGGTATAACAATATATTGCACCATTATATGACGTATAACGTTATGGAGTATTACGTTTTAACGTATAAGGTTATATACTATTACGTTATAACGCATAACGTTATATTGCATCACTATATCACTTATAACGTTATATTGCACAACTATTTGACGTATAACGTCGTATAATATTACGTTATAACCTATAACGTTATACTGCGTCACTATATGACGTATAACGATATATACTATTGCATTATAAGGTATAACGATATATGGCATCACTATATGAATTATAACCTCATATACTATTACGCTATAGGGTATAACAATATATTGCACCACTATACGACGTATAACGTCGTATAATATTACGTTATAACCTATATCGTTGTACTGCATAACTATATGACGTATAACGTTATAAACTATTACGTTATAAGGCATAACGTCATATTGCATCACTATATCACTTATAACGATATATTGTATCACTATATGACGTATAACGTTATATACTATTACGTTATAAGATATAACGCTATAATGCATCACCATATCACTTATAACGTTATATAGCATCCCTATATGACGTATAACGTTATGAACTATTACGTTATAACGTATAGAGTTATAGAGTATTACCTTATATCGTATAACGATTTATGCTATTACGTTATAACGCATAACGCTATATTGCATTACTATATCACTTATAACGTTATATTGCATCACTATATCACTTATAACGTTAAATAGCATCCCTACATGACGTATAACGTTGTGAACTATTACGTTATAACATATAGCGTTATATTGCATCACTATATGACGTATAACGTTATGGTGTATTACGTTTTAACGTATAACGTTATATACTATTACGATATAACGGATAACGATATATTTCATCACTATGTGACGTATAACGTTATGGAGTATTACGTTTTAACGTATAACGTTATATACTATTACGTTATAAGGTATAACGATATATTGCATCACCATATGAAGTATAACCTTATATACTATTACATTATAAGGTATAACGATATATTGCACCACTATATGACGTATAACGCCGTATAATATTACGTTATAACCTATAACGTTGTACCGCATCACTATATGACGTATAACGTTATATACTATTACATTATAACCTATAACGTTGTACTGCGTCACAATATGACGCATAACGACATATACTGTTATAACGTATGACGTTATATTGCATTGCTATATGACGTATAACGTTATGGACTATTACGTTACAACCTATAACGTTATACTGCGTCACTATATGACGTATAACGTTATATACTATTACGTTATAAGGTATAACGATATATTGTATCACTATATGACGAATAACGTCATACACTTTTACGTTATAACGTATAACGGTATATTGCATCACTATATGACGCATGACGTTATGGAGCATTACGTTACAACGTATAACGACATATTGCATGACTATGTGACGTATAACGTTATATACTATTGCGTTATAACCTATAACGTTATACTGCATCACTATATGACGTATAACGTTATATACTATTACGTTATAAGGAATAACGTTATATTGCATCACTATATAACTTATAACGTTATATAGCATCCCTATATGACGTATAACGTTATGAACTATTACGTTATAACGTATAGCGTTATATTGCATCACCATATCACTTATAACGTTATATTGTATTACTATACGACGTATAACGTTATGGAGTATTGCGTTACAACGTATAACGATATATTGCATCACTATGTGGCGTATAACGATATATACTATTACGTTATAACGCATAACGTTATATTGCATCACTATATGACGTATAACGTCATATACTATTACGTTGTAACCTATAACGTTGTACTGCAACACTATATGACGTATAACGTTATATGCTATTACGTTGTAAGTTATAACGTTATATTGTATCACTATATGACGTATAACGTTATGGAGTATTACGGTTCAACGTATAACGTTATATACTGTTACGGTATAACGGATAACGATATATTTATCACTATGTGACGTATAACGTTATATACTATTACTTTCGAACCTATAACGTTATACTGCGTCACTGTATGACGTATAACGTTATATACTATTACGTTATAAGGTATAACGTTATATTTGCAACACTATATCACTTATAACGTTATATTGCATCACTATATGACGTATAAAGTTATGGAGTATTGCGTTTTAACGTATAACGTTATATTGCATTACTGTATGACGTATAACGTTTTGGAGTATTACGTTACAACGTATAACGATATACTGCGTCACTATATGACGTATAACGTTATATACTATTACGTTATAAGGTATAACAATATATTGCATGACTATATGAAGTATAACCTTATATACTATTACGTTATAAGGTATAACGTTATATTGCTTCACTATATGAAGTATAACCTTATATACTATTACATTATGAGGTATAACGATATATTGCACCACTATATGACGTATGACGTCATATTCTATTATGTTATATCCTATAACGTTGTACTGCATCACTATATGACGTATAACGTCATACACTATTACATTATAACGTATAACGTTATGGAGTATTACCTTATAACTTATAACGGTTTATACTATTATGTTATAACGCATAACGCTATATTGCATCACTATATCACTTATAACGTTATATTGCATCACTATATGAAGTATAACCTTATATACTATTACGTTATAAGGTATAACGATATATTGCATCACTATATGAAGTATAACCTTATATACTATTACGTTATAAGGTATAACGTTATATTGCTTCACTATATGAAGTATAACCTTATATACTATTACATTATAAGGTATAACGATATATTGCACCACTATATGACGTATAACGTCATATTCTATTATGTTATATCCTATAACGTTGTACTGCATCACTATATGACGTATAACGTCATACACTATTACATTATAACGTATAACGTTATGGAGTATTACCTTATAACTTATAACGGTTTATACTATTATGTTATAACGCATAACGCTATATTGCATCACTATATCACTTATAACGTTATATTGCATCACTATATGAAGTATAACCTTATATACTATTACGTTATAAGGTATAACGATATATTGCATCACTATATGAAGTATAACCTTATATACTATTACGTTATAAGGTATAACGATATATTGCACCACTTTATGACGTATAACGTTATATGCTATTACGGTACAACCAATAACGTTATACTGCGTCACTATATGACGTATAACGTTATGAACTATTACGTTATAACGTATAGCGTTGTAGAGTATTACCTTATATCGTATAACGATTTAAACTATTACGTTATAACGCATAACGTTATATTGCATCACTATATGACGTATAAAGTTATATACTATTACGTAATAAGGTATAACGTTATATTGTACCACTATATCAGTTATAACGTTATATTGCATCACTATATCACATATAACGTTATATTGCACAGCTATATGACGTTTAACGTCATATACTATTACGTTAGAACCTATAACGTTATACTGCGTCACTATATGACGTATAACGATATATACTATTACGTTATAAGGTATAACGATATAATGCATCACTATATGAAGTATAACCTTATATACTATTACGCTATAAGGTATAACAATATATTGCACCACTATATGACGTATAACGTCGTATAATATTACGTTATAGCCTATAACGTTGTACTGCATCACTATATGACGTTTAACGTTATAAACTATTACGTTATAAGGCATAACGTCATATTGCGTCACTATATCACTTATAACGATATATTGCACCACTATATGACGTATAACGTCATATACTATTACGTTAGAACCTATAACGTCATGCTGCGTCACTATATGACGTATAACGATATATACTATTACGTTATAAAGTATAACGATATATTTCATCAGTATGTGACGTATAACGTTATGTACTATTACGTTATAAGGTATAGCGATATAATGCATAACTATATGTAGTATAACCATATATACTACTACGTTAAAAGGTATAACAATATATTGTACCACTATATGACGTATAACGTTATGGAGTATTACGTTTTAACGTATAACGTTATATACTATTACGTTATAACGCATAACGTTATATTGCATCACTATATCACTTATAACGTTATATTGCACAACTATTTGACGTATAACGTCGTATAATATTACGTTATAACCTATAACGTTATACTGCGTCACTATATGACGTATAACGATATATACTATTGCATTATAAGGTATAACGATATATGGCATCACTATGTGAATTATAACCTCATATACTATTACGCTATAGGGTATAACAATATATTGCACCACTATACGACGTATAACGTCGTATAATATTACGTTATAACCTATAACGTTGTACTGCATAACTATATGACGTATAACGTTATAAACTATTACGTTATAAGGCATAACGTCATATTGCATCACTATATCACTTATAACGATATATTGTATCACTATATGACGTATAACGTTATATACTATTACGTTATAAGATATAACGCTATAATGCATCACCATATCACTTATAACGTTATATAGCATCCCTATATGACGTATAACGTTATGAACTATTACGTTATAACGTATAGAGTTATAGAGTATTACCTTATATCGTATAACGATTTATGCTATTACGTTATAACGCATAACGCTATATTGCATTACTATATCACTTATAACGTTATATTGCATCACTATATCACTTATAACGTTAAATAGCATCCCTACATGACGTATAACGTTGTGAACTATTACGTTATAACATATAGCGTTATATTGCATCACTATATGACGTATAACGTTATGGTGTATTACGTTTTAACGTATAACGTTATATACTATTACGTTATAACGGATAACGATATATTTCATCACTATGTGACGTATAACGTTATGGAGTATTACGTTTTAACGTATAACGTTATATACTATTACGTTATAAGGTATAACGATATATTGCATCACTATATGAAGTATAACCTTATATACTATTACGTTATAAGTTATAACAATATATTGCACCACTATATGACGTATAACGTTATGGAGTATTACGTTTTAACGTATAACGTTATATACTATTACGTTATAAGGTATAACGATATAATGCATCACTATATGAAGTATAACCTTATATACTATTACGCTATAAGGTATAACAATATATTGCACCACTATATGACGTATAACGTCGTATAATATTACGTTATAACCTATAATGTTGTACTACATCACTATATGACGTATAACGTTATATACTATTACGTTATAATGCATAACATTATATTGCATCACTATATCACTTATAACGTTATATAACGTCCCTATATGACGTATAACGTTATGAACTATTACTTTATAACGTATAGCGTTATATTTCATCACTATATCACTTATAACGTTATATTGCATCACTATATCACATATAACGTTATATTGCACCACTATATGACGTATAACGTCATATACTAATACGTTCTAACCTATAACGTTGTACTGCATCACTATGTGACGTATAACGTTATATGCTATTACGTTATAAGGTATAACGTTATATTGCATCATTATGTGACGTATAACGTTCTATACTATTACGTTATAATGCATAACGTTATATTGCATCACTATATGACGTGTAACGTTATATACCATTACGTTATAAGGTATAACGTTATATTGCAACACTATATCACTTATAACGTTATATAGCATCACTATATGACGTATAACGTTATGAACTATTATGTTATAACGTATAGAGTTATAGAGTATTACCTTATACCGTATAAGGATTTATGCTATTACGTTATAACGCATAACGTTATATTGCATCACTATATCACTTATAACGTTATATTGCATCACTATATCACTTATAACGTTATATTGCACCGCTATATGACGTATAACGTCATATACTACTACGTTATAACCTATAACGTTGTACTGCATCACTATATGACGTATAACGTTATATACTATTACGTTATAGGATATAACGTTATATTGCATCACTATATCACTTATAGCGTTATATTGCATCACTATATGACGTATAACGTTATATGCTATTACGTTATAAGGTATAACGTTATATTGCATCATTATGTGACGTATAACGTTCTATACTATTACGTTATAATGCATAACGTTATATTGCATCACTATATGACGTGTAACGTTATATACCATTACGTTATAAGGTATAACGTTATATTGCATCACTATATGACTTATAACGTTATGGAGTATTACGTTTCAACGTATAACGTTATATACTATTACGGTATAACGGATAACGATATATTTATCACCATGTGACGTATAACGTTATATACTCTTACGCTATAAGGTATAACGTTATATTGCAACACTATATCACTTATAACGTTATATAGCATCACTATATGACGTATAACGTTATGAACTATTATGTTATAACGTATAGAGTTATAGAGTATTACCTTATACCGTATAACGATTTATGCTATTACGTTATAACGCATAACGTTATATTGCATCACTATATCACTTATAACGTTATATTGCATCACTATATCACTTATAACGTTATATTGCACCGCTATATGACGTATAACGTCATATACTACTACGTTATAACCTATAACGTTGTACTGCATCACTATATGACGTATAACGTTATATACTATTACGTTATAGGATATAACGTTATATTGCATCACTATATCACTTATAGCGTTATATTGCATCACTATATGACGTATAACGTTATATACAATTACGTTATAACGTATAGCGATATATTTCATCACTATATCATAACTATGTGACACTATGTGACGGATAACGTTATATACTATTATGTTATTACCTATAACGTTATACTGCATCACTATATGACGTATAACGTCATATACTGTTATAACGTATAACGTTATATTGCATGACTATATGACATTTAACGTTATGGAGTATTACGTTACAACGTATAACGATATATTGCATCACTATGTGACATATAACGTTATATACTATTATGTTATAAGATATAACGCTATAATGCATCACCATATCACTTATAACGTTATATAGCATCCCTATATGACGTATAACGTTATGAACTATTACGTTATAACGTATAGAGTTATAGAGTATTACCTTATATCGTATAACGATTTATGCTATTACGTTATAACGCATAACGCTATATTGCATTACTATATCACTTATAACGTTATATTGCATCACTATATCACTTATAACGTTAAATAGCATCCCTACATGACGTATAACGTTGTGAACTATTACGTTATAACATATAGCCTTATATTGCATCACTATATGACGTATAACGTTATGGTGTATTATGTTTTAACGTATAACGTTATATAATATTACGTTATAACGGATAACGATATATTTCATCACTATGTGACGTATAACGTTATGGAGTATTACGTTTTAACGTATAACGTTATATACTATTACGTTATAAGGTATAACGATATATTGCATCACTATATGAAGTATAACCTTATATACTATTACGTTATAAGTTATAACAATATATTGCACCACTATATGACGTATAACGTTATGGAGTATTACGTTTTAACGTATAACGTTATATACTATTACGTTATAAGGTATAACGATATAATGCATCACTATATGAAGTATAACCTTATATACTATTACGCTATAAGGTATAACAATATATTGCACCACTATATGACGTATAACGTCGTATAATATTACGTTATAACCTATAATGTTGTACTACATCACTATATGACGTATAACGTTATATACGATTACATTATAATGCATAACATTATATTGCATCACTATATCACTTATAACGTTATATAGCATCCCTATATGACGTATAACGTTATGAACTATTACGTTATAACGTATAGAGTTATAGAGTATTACCTTATATCGTATAACGATTTATGCTATTACGTTATAACGCACAACGCTATATTGCATTACTATATCACTTATAACGTTATATTGCATCACTATATCACTTATAACGTTAAATAGCATCCCTACATGACGTATAACGTTGTGAACTATTACGTTATAACGTATAGCGTTATATTGCATCACTATATGACGTATAACGTTATGGTGTATTACGTTTTAACGTATAACGTTATATACTATTACGTTATAACGGATAACGATATATTTCATCACTATGTGACGTATAACGTTATGGAGTATTACGTTTTAACGTATAACGTTATATACTATTACGTTATAAGGTATAACGGTATATTGCATCACTATATGAAGTATAACCTTATATACTATTACGTTATAAGTTATAACAATATATTGCACCACTATATGACGTATAACGTTATGGAGTATTACGTTTTAACGTATAACGTTATATACTATTACGTTATAAGGTATAACGATATAATGCATCACTATATGAAGTATAACCTTATATACTATTACGCTATAAGGTATAACAATATATTGCACCACTATATGACGTATAACGTCGTATAATATTACGTTATAACCTATAATGTGGTACTACATCACTATATGACGTATAACGTTATATACTATTACGTTATAATGCATAACATTATATTGCATCACTATATCACTTATAACGTTATATAACGTCCCTATATGACGTATAACGTTATGAACTATTACTTTATAACGTATAGCGTTATATTTCATCACTATATCACTTATAACGTTATATTGCATCACTATATCACATATAACGTTATATTGCACCACTATATGACGTATAACGTCATATACTAATACGTTCTAACCTATAACGTTGTACTGCATCACTATATGACGTATAACGTTATATGCTATTACGTTATAAGGTATAACGTTATATTGCATCATTATGTGACGTATAACGTTCTATACTATTACGTTATAATGCATAACGTTATATTGCATCACTATATGACGTGTAATGTTATATACCATTACGTTATAAGGTATAACGTTATATTGCATCACTATATGACTTATAACGTTATGGAGTATTACGTTTCAACGTATAACGTTATATACTATTACGGTATAACGGATAACGATATATTTATCACCATGTGACGTATAACGTTATATACTCTTACGCTATAAGGTATAACGTTATATTGCAACACTATATCACTTATAACGTTATATAGCATCACTATATGACGTATAACGTTATGAACTATTACGTTATAACGTATAGAGTTATAGAGTATTACCTTATATCGTATAACGATTTATGCTATTACGTCATAACGCATAACGTTATATTGCATCACTATATCACTTATAACGTTATATTGCATCACTATATCACTTATAACGTTATATTGCACCGCTATATGACGTATAACGTCATATACTACTATGTTATAACCTATAACGTTGTACTGCATCACTATATGACGTATAACGTTATATACTATTACGTTATAAGATATAACGTTATATTGCATCACTATATCACTTATAGCGTTATATTGCATCACTATATGACGTATAACGTTATATACAATTACGTTATAACGTATAGCGATATATTTCATCACTATATCATAACTATGTGACACTATGTGACGGATAACGTTATATACTATTATGTTATTACCTATAACGTTATACTGCATCACTATATGACGTATAACGTCATATACTGTTATAACGTATAACGTTATATTGCATGACTATATGACATGTAACGTTATGGAGTATTACGTTACAACGTATAACGATATATTGCATCACTATGTGACATATAACGTTATATACTATTACGCTATAAGGTATAACGTTATATTGCAACACTATATCACTTATAACGTTATATTGCATCACTAAATCACTTATAACGTTATATTGCATAACTATATCACTTATAACGTTATATTGCATCACTATGTGATGTATAACCTTTATACTATTTCGTTATAACTTATAACGGTATATTGCATCACTATATGACGTATAACGTTATGGAGTATTATGTTTTAACGTATAACATTATATTGCATTTCTATATGGCGTATAACGTTATGGAGTATTACGTTGTAACGTATAACGATATATTGCATCACTATGTGACGTATAACGTTATATACTATTACGTTATAACGCATAACGTTATATTGCATCACTATATCACTTATAACGTTATATTGCACCACTATATGACGTATAGCGTCATATACTATTACGTTATAACCTATAACGTTGTACTGCATCACTATATGACGTATAACGTTATATACTATTTCGTTATAAGGTATAACGTTATATTGCATCACTATATCACTTATAACGTTATATTGCTTCACTATATGAAGCATAACGTCATATACTAGTACGTTATAACGCATAACGTTATATTGCATCACCATATGACGTATAACGTTATGGAGTATTACGTTTTAACGTATAACGTTATATACTATTACGTTATAACGGATAACGATATATTTCATCACTATGTGACGTATAACGTTATATTGCATTACTATATGACGTATAACGTTATGGAGTATTACGTTTTAACGTATAACGTTATATACTATTACGTTATAACGGATAACGATATATTTCATCACTATGTGTCGTATAGCGTTATATACTATTACGTTAGAACCTATAACGTTGTACCGCATCACTATATGACGTATAACGTTATATATTATTACGTTATAAGGTGATACGTTATATTGCATCACTATATCACTTATATCGTTATATAGCATCCCTATATGACGTATAACGTCATGAACTATTACGTTATAACCTATAACGTTGTACTGCATCACTATATGACGTATAACGTTATATACTATTACGTTATAAGATATAACGTTATATTGCATCACTATATCACTTATAGCGTTATATTGCATCACTATATGAAGTATAACGTTATATACTAGTACGTTATAACGCATAACGTTATATTGCATCACTATATCATAACTATGTGACACTATGTGACGGATAACGTTATATACTATTACGTTATTACCTATAACGTTATACTGCATCACTATATGACGTATAACGTCATATACTGTTATAACGTATAACGTTATATTGCATGACTATATGACGTATAACGTTATGGAGTATTACGTTACAACGTATAACGATATATTGCATCACTATGTGACATATAACGTTATATGCTATTACGTTATAAGGTATAACGTTATATTGCATCACTATATCACTTATAACGTTATATTGCACCACTATATGGCGTATAACGTCATATACTATTACGTTACAACCTATAACGATGTACTGCATCACTATATGACGTATAAGGCTATATACAATTACGTTATAAGGTATAACGTTATATTGCACCACTCTATAACTTAGAAGGTTATATAGCATCCCTATATGACGTATAACGTTATGACCTATTACGTTATAACGTATAGCGTTATATTGCATCACTATATCACTCATAACGTTATATTGCATCACTATATCACTTATAACGTTATATTGCATTACTATATGACGTATAACGTTATGGAGTATTGCGTTACAACGTATAACGATATATTGCATCACTATGTGGCGTATAACGATATATACTATTACGTTATAACGCATAACGTTATATTGCATCACTATATCACTTATAACGTTATATTGCACCAGTATATGACGTATAACATCATATACTATTACGTTGTAACCTATAACGTTGTACTGCATCACTATATGACGTGTAACGTTATATACTATTACGTTATAAGGTATAACGTTATATTGCATCACTATATGACGTATAACGTTATGGAGTATTACGTTGTAACGTATAACGATATATTGCATCACTATGTGACGTATAACGTTATATACTATTACGTTATAACGCATAACGTTATATTGCATCACTATATCACTTATAACGTTATATTGCACCACTATATGACGTATAACGTTATATACTATTACGTTATAAGGTATAGCGTTATATTGCATTACTATATCACTTACAACGTTATATTGCATCACTATATCACTTATAACGTTATATGGCATTACTATATAACGTATAACGTTATGGAGTATTACGTTATAACCTATAGTGTTATAGAGTATTACCTTATATCGTATAACGATTTTCACTATTACTTATAACGCATAACGCTATATTGCATCACTATATGAAGTATAACCTTATATACTATTACGTTATAAGGAATAACGTTATATTGCATCACTATATCACTTATAACGTTATATAGCATCCCTATATGACGTATAACGTTATGAACTATTACGTTATAACGTATAGCGTTATAGAGTATTACCTTATATCGTATAACGATTTATACTATTACGTTATAACGCATTACGTTATATTGCATCTCTATATCACTTATAACGTTATATTGCATCACTAAATCACTTATAACGTTATATTGCATCACTATATGATGTATAACCTTTATACTATTACGTTATAAATTATAACGGTATATTGCATCACTATATGACGTATAACGTTATGGAGTATTATGTTTTAACGTATAACATTATATTGCATTTCTATATGGCGTATAACGTTATGGAGTATTACGTTGTAACCTATAACGTTGTACTGCATCACTATATGACGTATAACGTTATATGCTATTACGTTATAAGGTATAACGTTATATTGCATCATTATGTGACGTATAACGTTCTATACTATTACGTTATAACGCATAACGTTATATTGCATCACTATATGACGTGTAACGTTATATACTATTACGTTATAAGGTATAACGTTATATTGCATCACTATATGACGTATAACGTTATGGAGTATTACGTTTCAACGTATAACGTTATATACTATTACGGTATAACGGATAACGATATATTTATCACTATGTGACGTATAACGTTATATACTATTACTTTAGAACCTATAACGTTATACTGCGTCACTGTATGACGTATAACGTTATATACTATTACGTTATAAGGTATAACGATATATTGCATTACTATATGACGTATAACGTTTTGGAGTATTACGTTACAACGTATAACGATATATTGCATCACTATGTGACGTATAACGTTATATACTATTACGTCATAACCTATAACGTTGTACTGCGTCACTATATGACGCATAACGACATATATTGTTATAACGTATAACGTTACATTGCATTACTGTATGACGTATAACGTTATGGAGTATTACGTTACAACCTATAACGTTATACTGCGTCACTATATGACGTATAACATTATATACTATTACGTTATAAGGTATAACAATATATTGCATCACTATATGAAGTATAACCTTATATACTATTACGTTATAAGGTATAACGTTATATTGCTTCACTACATGAAGTATAACCTTATATACTATTTCATTATAAGGTATAACGATATATTGCACCACTATATGACGTATAACGTCATATACTATTACGTTATAACCTATAACGTTGTACTTCATCACTATATGGAGTATAACGTCATGTACTATTACGTTGTATCCTATAACGTTGTACTGCATCACTATATGACGTATAACGTTATATGCTATTACGTTATAAGGTATAACGTTATATTGCATCATTATGTGACGTATAACGTTCTATACTATTACGTTATAACGCATAACGTTATATTGCATCACTATATGACGTGTAACGTTATATACTATTACGTTATAAGGTATAACGTTATATTGCATCACTATATGACGTATAACGTTATGGAGTATTACGTTTCAACGTATAACGTTATATACTATTACGGTATAACGGATAACGCTATATTTATCACTATGTGACGTATAACGTTATATACTATTACTTTAGAACCTATAACGTTATACTGCGTCACTGTATGACGTATAACGTTATATACTATTACGTTATAAGGTATAACGATATATTGCATTACTATATGACGTATAACGTTTTGGAGTATTACGTTACAACGTATAACGATATATTGCATCACTATGTGACGTATAACGTTATACACTATTACGTCATAACCTATAACGTTGTACTGCGTCACTATATGACGCATAACGACATATACTGTTATAACGTATAACGTTCTATTGCATTACTATATGACGTATAACGTTATGGAGTATTACCTTATAACTTCTAACGATTTATACTATTATCTTATAACGCATAACGCTATATTGCATCACTATATCACTTATAACGTTATATTGCATCACTATATGAAGTATAACCTTATATACTATTACGTTATAAGGTATAACGATATATTGCATCACTATGTGACGTATAACGTTATATACTATTACGTTATAACGCATAACGTTATATTGCATCACTATGTGATGTATAACCTTTATACTATTTCGTTATAACTTATAACGGTATATTGCATCACTATATGACGTATAACGTTATGGAGTATTATGTTTTAACGTATAACATTATATTGCATTTCTATATGGCGTATAACGTTATGGAGTATTACCTTGTAACGTATAACGATATATTGCATCACTATGTGACGTATAACGTTATATACTATTACGTTATAACGCATAACGTTATATTGCATCACTATATCACTTATAACGTTATATTGCACCACTATATGACGTATAGCGTCATATACTATTACGTTATAACCTATAACGTTGTACTGCATCACTATATGACGTATAACGTTATATACTATTACGTTATAAGATATAACGTTATATTGCATCACTATATCACTTATAACGTTATATTGCTTTACTATATGAAGCATAACGTTATATACTAGTACGTTATAACGCATAACGTTATATTGCATCACCATATGACGTATAACGTTATGGAGTATTACGTTTTAACGTATAACGTTATATACTATTACGTTATAACGGATAACGATATATTTCATCACTATGTGACGTATAACGTTATATTGCATTACTATATGACGTATAACGTTATGGAGTATTACGTTTTAACGTATAACGTTATATACTATTACGTTATAACGGATAACGATATATTTCATCACTATGTGTCGTATGGCGTTATATACTATTACGTTAGAACCTATAACGTTGTACCGCATCACTATATGACGTATAACGTTATATACTATTACGTTATAAGGTGATACGTTATATTGCATCACTATATCACTTATAACGTTATATAGCATCCCTATATGACGTATAACTTCATGAACTATTACGTTATAACCTATAACGTTGTACTGCATCACTATATGACGTATAACGTTATATACTATTACGTTATAAGATATAACGTTATATTGCATCACTATATCACTTATGGCGTTATATTGCATCACTATATGAAGTATAACGTTATATACACTTACGTTATAACGCATAACGTTATATTGCATCACTATATCATAACTATGTGACACTATGTGACGGATAACGTTATATACTATTACGTTATTACCTATAACGTTATACTACATCACTATATGACGTATAACGTCATATACTGTTATAACGTAAACGTTATATTGCATGACTATATGACGTATAACGTTATGGAGTATTACGTTACAACGTATAACGATATATTGCATCACTATGTGACATATAACGTTATATGCTATTACGTTATAAGGTATAACGTTATATTGCATCACTATATCACTTATAACGTTATATTGCACCACTATATGGCGTATAACGTCATATACTATTACGTTACAACCTATAACGATGTACTGCATCACTATATGACGTATAACGTTATATACTATTACGTTATAAGGTATAACGTTATATTGCACCACTCTATAACTTAGAAGGTTATATAGCATCCCTATATGACGTATAACGTTATGAACTATTACGTTATAACCATAGTGTTATAGAGTATTACCTTATATCGTATAACGATTTTCACTATTACTTATAACGCATAACGCTATATTGCATCACTATATGAAGTATAACCTTATATACTATTACGTTATAAGGTATAACGTTATATTGCATCATTATGTGACGTATAACGTTCTATACTATTACGTTATAACGCATAACGTTATATTGCATCACTATATGACGTGTAACGTTATATACTATTACGTTATAAGGTATAACGTTATATTGCATCACTATATGACGTATAACGTTATGGAGTATTACGTTTCAACGTATAACGTTATATACTATTACGCTATAACGGATAACGATATATTTATCACTATGTGACGTATAACGTTATATACTATTACTTTAGAACCTATAACGTTATACTGCGTCACTGTATGACGTATAACGTTATATACTATTACGTTATAAGGTATAACGATATATTGCATTACTATATGACGTATAACGTTTTGGAGTATTACGTTACAACGTATAACGATATATTGCATCACTATGTGACGTATAACGTTATGGAGTATTACGTTACAACCTATAACGTTATACTGCGTTACTATATGACGTATAACGTTATATACTATTACGTTATAAGGTATAACAATATATTGCATCACTATATGAAGTATAGCCTTATATACTATTACGTTATAAGGTATAACGTTATATTGCTTCACTATATGAAGTATAACCTTATATACTATTACATTATAAAGTATAACGATATATTGCACCACTATATGACGTATAACGTCATATACTATTACGTTATAACCTATAACGTTGTACTGCATCACTATATGGAGTATAACGTCATATACTATTACATTATAGCGTATAACGTTATGGAGTATTACCTTATAACTTATAACGATTTATACTATTATGTTATAACGCATAACGCTATATTGCATCACTATATCACTTATAACGTTATATTGCATCACTATATGAAGTATAACCTTATATACTATTACGTTATAAGGTGTAACGATATATTGCATCACTATATGGAGTATAACCTTATATACTATTACGTTATAAGGTATAACGATATATTGCACCACTTTATGACGTATAACGTCATATACTATTACGTTACAACCAATAACGTTATACTGCGTCACTATATGACGTATAACGTTATATACTATTACGTTATAAGGTATAACATTATATTGCATCATTATGTGACGTATAACGTTCTATACTATTACGTTATAATGCAAAACGTTATATTGCATCACTATATGACGTATAACGTTATATACTATTACGTTATAAGGTATAACGTTATATTGCATCACTATATCACTTACAACGTTATATTGCATGACTATATCACTTATAACTTTATATGGCATCACTATATGACGCATAACTTCATATACTATTACATTATAACTTATAACGTTATAGAGTATTACGCTATAACGTATGACTACATATTGTATCACTTTATGACGAATAATGTCATATACTTTTACGTTATAACGTATAACGGTATATTGCATTACTATATGACGCATAACGTTATGGAGCATTACGTTACAACGTATAACGACATATTGCATGACTATGTGACGTATAACGTTATATACTATTGCGTTAATAACCTATAACGTTATACTGCATCACTATATGACGTATAACGTTATATACTATTACGGTATAACGTATAACGATATATTGCATCACTATTTGACGTACAACGTTATATACTATTACGTTATAACGGATAACGAATATATTTCATCACTATGTGACGTATAACGTTATATTGCATTACTATATGACGTATAACGTTATGGAGTATTACGTTTTAACGTATAACGTTATATACTATTACGTTATAGCGGATAACGATATCTTTCATCACTATGTGACGTATAACGTTATATACTATTGCGTTAGAACCTATAACGTTATACTGCGTCTCTATATGACGTTTAACGATATATACTATTACGATATTAGGTATAACGATATAATGCATCACTATATGAAGTATAACCTTATATACTATTACGTTATAAGGTATAACGTTATATTGCATCACTATATTACTTATAACGTTATATTGCTTCACTATATGAAGCGTAACGTTATATACTAGTACGTTATAACGCGTAACGTTATATTGCATCACTATATGCCGTATAACGTTATATACTATTACGTTATAACGGATAACGATATATTTCATCACTATGTGACGTATAACGTTATATACTATTACGTTATAACGTACAACGATATATTGCATCACGATATGAAGTATAACATTATATACTATTACGTTATAAGGTATAACGATATAATGAATCACTATATGAAGTATAACCTTATATACTATTACGTTATAAGGTATAACAATATATTGCACCACTATATGACCTATAACGTTATGGAGTATTACGTTTTAACGTATAACGTTATATACTATTACGTTATAACGCATAACGTTATGTTGCATCACTATATCACTTATAACGTTATATTGCACCGCTATATGACGTATAACGTCATATACTATTACGTTATAACCTATAACGTTGTACTGCATCACTATATGACGTATAACGTTATAAACTATTACGTTATAACGTACAACGATATATTGCATCACTATATGAAGTATAACATTATATACTATTACGTTATAAGGTATAACGTTATATTGCATCACTATATCACTTATAACGCTATATAGCATCCCTATATGACGTATAACGTTATGAACTTGTTACGTTATAACGTATAGCGTTATAGAGTATTACCTTATATCGTATAACGATTTATACTATTACGTTACAACGCATAACCTTATATTGCATCACTATATCACTTATAACGTTATATTGCATCACTATTATCACTTATAACGTTATATAGCATCGCTATATGACGTATGACGTCATATACTATTACGTTATAACCTATAACGTTGTACTGCATCACTATATGACGTATAACGTTATGGTGTATTACGTTTTAACGTATAACGTTATATACTATTACGTTATAACGGATAACGATATATTTCATCACTATGTGACGTATAACGTTATGGAGTATTACGTTTTAACGTATAACGTTATATACTATTACGTTATAACGGATAACGATATATTTCATCACTATGTGACGTATAACGTTATATAGTATTACGTTAGAACCTATAACGTTGTACTGCATCACTATATGACGTATAACGTTATATACTATTACGTTATAAGATATAACGTTATATTGCATCACTATATCACTTATAGCGTTATATTGCATCACTATATGAAGTATAACGTTATATACTAGTACGTTATAAGGTATAACGATATATTGCATCACTATATGACGTATAACGTTATATTCTATTACGTTATAAGGTATAACGTTATATTGCATCATTATGTGACGTATAACGTTCTATACTATTACGTTATAACGCATAACGTTATATTTCATCACTATATGACGTGTAACGTTATATACTATTACGTTATAAGGTATAACGTTATATTGCATCGCTATATGACGTATAACGTTATGGAGTATTACGTTTCAACGTATAACATTATATACTATTACGGTATAACGGATAACGATATATTTATCACTATGTGACGTATAACGTTATATACTATTACTTTAGAACCTATAACGTTATACTGCGTCACTGTATGACGTATAACGTTATATACTATTACGTTATTAAGTTATAACGATATATTGCATTACTATATGACGTATAACGATTTGGAGTATTACATTACAACGTATAACGTTATATTGCACTACTATATGACGTATAACGTTATGGAGTATTACGTTACAACCTATAACGTTATACTGCGTTACTATATGACGTATAACGTTATATACTATTACGTTATAATGTATAACAATATATTGCATCACTATATGAAGTATAACCTTATATACTATTACGTTATAAGGTATAACGTTATATTGCTTCACTATATGAAGTATAACCTTATATACTATTACATTATAAGGTATAACGATATATTGCACCACTATATGACGTATAACGTCATATACTATTACGTTATAACCTATAACGTTGTACTGCATCACTATATGGGGTATAACGTCATATACTATTACATTATAGCGTATAACGTTATGGAGTATTACCTTATAACTTATAACGATTTATACTATTATGTTATAACGCATAACGCTATATTGCATCACTATATCACTTATAACGTTATATTGCATCACTATATGAAGTATAACCTATATACTATTACGTTATAAGGTATAACGATATATTGCATCACTATATTGGAGTATAACCTTATATACTATTACGTTATAAGGCATAACGATATATTGCACCACTTTATGACGTATAACGTCATATACTATTACGTTACAACCAATAACGTTATACTGCGTCACTATATGACGTATAACGTTATATACTATTACGTTATAAGGTATAACATTATATTGCATCATTATGTGACGTATAACGTTCTATACTATTACGTTATAATGCAAAACGTTATATTGCATCACTATATGACGTATAACGTTATATACTATTACGTTATAAGGTATAACGTTATATTGCATCACTATATCACTTACAACGTTATATTGCATGACTATATCACTTATAACTTTATATGGCATCACTATATGACGCATAACTTCATATACTATTACATTATAACTTATAACGTTATAGAGTATTACGCTATAACGTATGACTACATATTGTATCACTTTATGACGAATAATGTCATATACTTTTACGTTATAACGTATAACGGTATATTGCATTACTATATGACGCATAACGTTATGGAGCATTACGTTACAACGTATAACGACATATTGCATGACTATGTGACGTATAACGTTATATACTATTGCGTTATAACCTATAACGTTATACTGCATCACTATGTGACGTATAACGTTATATACTATTACGTTATAACGTACAACGATATATTGCATCACTATATGAAGTATAACATTATATACTATTACGTTATAAGGTATAACGATATAATGCATCACTATATGAAGTATAACCTTATATACTATTACGTTATAAGGTATAACAATATATTGCACCACTATATGACCTATAACGTTATGGAGTATTACGTTTTAACGTATAACGTTATATACTATTACGTTATAACGGATAACGATATATTTTATCACTATGTGTCGTATAGCGTTATATACTATTACGTTAGAACCTATAACGTTGTACCGCATCACTATATGACGTATAACGTTATATACTATTACGTTATAAGGTGATACGTTATATTGCATCACTATATCACTTATAACGTTATATAGCATCCCTATATGACGTATAACGTCATGAACTATTACGTTATAACCTATAACGTTGTACTGCATCACTATATGACGTATAACGTTATATACTATTACGTTATAAGATATAACGTTATATTGCATCACTATATCACTTATAGCGTTATATTGCATCACTATATGAAGTATAACGTTATATACTAGTACGTTATAACGCATAACGTTATATTGCATCACTATATCATAACTATGTGACACTATGTGACGGATAACGTTATATACTATTACGTTATTACCTATAACGTTATACTGCATCACTATATGACGTATAACGTCATATACTGTTATAACGTATAACGTTATATTGCATGACTATATGACGTATAACGTTATGGAGTATTACGTTACAACGTATAACGATATATTGCATCACTATGTGACATATAACGTTATATGCTATTACGTTATAAGGTATAACGTTATATTGCATCACTATATCACTTATAACGTTGTATTGCACCACTATATGGCGTATAACGTCATATACTATTACGTTACAACCTATAACGATGTACTGCATCACTATATGACGTATAACGTTATATACTATTACGTTATAAGGTATAACGTTATATTGCACCACTCTATAACTTAGAAGGTTATATAGCATCCCTATATGACGTATAACGTTATGAACTATTACGTTATAACCCATAGTGTTATAGAGTATTACCTTATATCGTATAACGATTTTCACTATTACTTATAACGCATAACGCTATATTGCATCACTATATGAAGTATAACCTTATATACTATTACGTCATAAGGTATAACGTTATATTGCATCATTATGTGACGTATAACGTTCTATGCTATTACGTTATAACGCATAACGTTATATTGCATCACTATATGACGTGTAACGTTATATACTATTACGTTATAAGGTATAACGTTATATTGCATCACTATATGACGTATAACGTTATGGAGTATTACGTTTCAACGTATAACGTTATATACTATTACGGTATAACGGATAACGATATATTTATCACTATGTGACGTATAACGTTATATACTATTACTTTAGAACCTATAACGTTATACTGCGTCACTGTATGACGTATAACGTTATATACTATTACGTTATAAGGTATAACGATATATTGCATTACTATATGACGTATAACGTTTTGGAGTATTACGTTACAACGTATAACGATATATTGCATCACTATGCGACGTATAACGTTATGGAGTATTACGTTACAACCTATAACGTTATACTGCGTTACTATATGACGTATAACGTTATATACTATTACGTTATAAGGTATAACAATATATTGGATCACTATATGAAGTATAGCCTTATATACTATTACGTTATAAGGTATAACGTTATATTGCTTCACTATATGAAGTATAACCTTATATACTATTACATTATAAGGTATAACGATATATTGCACCACTATATGACGTATAACGTCATATACCATTACGTTATAACCTATAACGTTGTACTGCATCACTATATGGAGTATAACGTCATATACTATTACATTATAGCGTATAACGTTATGGAGTATTACCTTATAACTTATAACGATTTATACTATTATGTTATAACGCATAACGCTATATTGCATCACTATATCACTTATAACGTTATATTGCATCACTATATGAAGTATAACCTTATATACTATTACATTATAGGGTATAACGATATATTGCACCACTATATGACGTATAACGTCATATACTATTACGTTATAACCTATAACGTTGTACTGCATCACTATATGGAGTATAACGTCATATACTATTACATTATAGCGTATAACGTTATGGAGTATTACCTTATAACTTATAACGATTTATACTATTATGTTATAACGCATAACGCTATATTGCATCACTATATCACTTATAACGTTATATTGCATCACTATATGAAGTATAACCTTATATACTATTACGTTATAAGGTATAACGATATATTGCATAACTATATGGAGTATAACCTTATATACTATTACGTTATAAGGTATAACGATATATTGCACCACTTTATGACGTATAACGTCATATACTATTACGTTACAACCAATAACGTTATACTGCGTCACTATATGACGTATAACGTTATATACTATTACGTTATAAGGTATAACATTATATTGCATCATTATGTGACGTATAACGTTCTATACTATTACGTTATAATGCAAAACGTTATATTGCATCACTATATGACGTATAACGTTATATACTATTACGTTATAAGGTATAACGTTATATTGCATCACTATATCACTTACAACGTTATATTGCATGACTATATCACTTATAACTTTATATGGCATCACTATATGACGCATAACTTCATATACTATTACATTATAACTTATAACGTTATAGAGTATTACGCTATAACGTATGACTACATATTGTATCACTTTATGACGAATAATGTCATATACTTTTACGTTATAACGTATAACGGTATATTGCATTACTATATGACGCATAACGTTATGGAGCATTACGTTACAACGTATAACGACATATTGCATGACTATGTGACGTATAACGTTATATACTATTGCGTTATAACCTATAACGTTATACTGCATCACTATATGACGTATAACGTTATATACTATTACGGTATAACGTATAACGATATATTGCATCACTATTTGACGTATAACGTTATATACTATTACGTTATAACGGATAACGATATATTTCATCACTATGTGACGTATAACGTTATATTGCATTACTATATGACGTATAACGTTATGGAGTATTACGTTTTAACGTATAACGTTATATACTATTACGTTATAGCGGATAACGATATCTTTCATCACTATGTGACGTATAACGTTATATACTATTGCGTTAGAACCTATAACGTTATACTGCGTCTCTATATGACGTTTAACGATATATACTATTACGATATTAGGTATAACGATATAATGCATCACTATATGAAGTATAACCTTATATACTATTACGTTATAAGGTATAACGTTATATTGCATCACTATATTACTTATAACGTTATATTGCTTCACTATATGAAGCGTAACGTTATATACTAGTACGTTATAACGCGTAACGTTATATTGCATCACTATATGCCGTATAACGTTATATACTATTACGTTATAACGGATAACGATATATTTCATCACTATGTGACGTATAACGTTATATACTATTACGTTATAACGTACAACGATATATTGCATCACTATATGAAGTATAACATTATATACTATTACGTTATAAGGTATAACGATATAATGCATCACTATATGAAGTATAACCTTATATACTATTACGTTATAAGGTATAACAATATATTGCACCACTATATGACCTATAACGTTATGGAGTATTACGTTTTAACGTATAACGTTATATACTATTACGTTATAACGCATAACGTTATGTTGCATCACTATATCACTTATAACGTTATATTGCACCGCTATATGACGTATAACGTCATATACTATTACGTTATAACCTATAAAGTTGTACTGCATCACTATATGACGTATAACGTTATATACTATTACGTTATAACGTACAACGATATATTGCATCACTATATGAAGTATAACATTATATACTATTACGTTATAAGGTATAACGTTATATTGCATCACTATATCAATTATATCGCTATATAGCATCCCTATATGACGTATAACGTTATGAACTGTTACGTTATAACGTATAGCGTTATAGAGTATTACCTTATATCGTATAACGATTTATACTATTACGTTACAACGCATAACCTTATATTGCATCACTATATCACTTATAACGTTATATTGCATCACTATATCACTTATAACGTTATATAGCATCGCTATATGACGTATGACGTCATATAATATTACGTCATAACCTATAACGTTGTACTGCATCACTATATGACGTATAACGTTATATACTATTACGTTATAAGGTATAACGATATATTGCATCACTATATGACGTATAACGTTATATTCTATTACGTTATAAGGTATAACGTTATATTGCATCACTATATCACTTATAGCGTTATATTGCATCACTATATGAAGTATAACGTTATATACTAGTACGTTATAAGGTATAACGATATATTGTATCACTATATGACGCATAACTTCATATACTATTACATTATAACTTATAACGTTATAGAGTATTACGCTATAACGTATGACTACATATTGTATCACTATATGACGAATAACGTCATATACTTTTACGATATAACGTATAACGGTATATTGCATTACTATATGACGCATAACGTTATGGAGCATTACGTTACAACGTATAACGACATATTGCATGACTATGTGACGTATAACGTTATATACTATTGCGTTATAACCTATAACGTTATACTGCATCACTATATGACGTATAACGTTATATACTATTACGGTATAACGTATAACGATATATTGCATCACTATTTGACGTATAACGTTATATACTATTACGTTATAACGGATAACGATATATTTCATCACTATGTGACGTATAACGTTATAAGGTATAACGATATAATGCATCACTATATGAAGTATAACCTTATATACTATTACGTTATAAGGTATAACAATATATTGCACCACTTTATGACCTATAACGTTATGGAGTATTACGTTTTAACGTATAACGTTATATACTATTACGTTATAACGCATAACGTTATGTTGCATCACTATATCACTTATAACGTTATATTGCACCGCTATATGACGTATAACGTCATATACTATTACGTTATAACCTATAACGTTGTACTGCATCACTATATGACGTATAACGTTATATACTATTACGTTATAACGTACAACGATATATTGCATCACTAAATGAAGTATAACATTATATACTATTACGTTATAAGGTATAACGTTATATTGCATCACTATATCACTTATAACGCTATATAGCATCCCTATATGACGTATAACGTTATGAACTGTTACGTTATAACGTATAGCGTTGTAGAGTATTACCTTATATCGTATAACGATTTATACTATTACGTTATAACGCATAACCTTATATTGCATCACTATATCACTTATAACGTTATATTGCATCACTATAGCGCTTATAACGTTATATTGTACCACTATATCACTTATAACGTTATATTGCATCACTATATCACTTATAACGTTATATAGCATCGCTATATGAAGTATAACCTTATATACTATTACGTTATAAGGTATAACGATATTTTGCATCAGTATATGACGAATAACGTCATATACTCTTACGTTATAACGTATAACGTTATATTGTATCACTATATGACGTATAACGTTATATACTATTGCGTTATGACTTATAACGATATATTGCATCACGATATGACGTATAACGTTATATACTATTACGTTATAATGCATAACGTTATATTGCATCACTATATGAAGTATAACGTTATATACTATTACGTTATAAGGTATAACGATATATTGCATCACTATATAAGGTATAACCTTATATACTATTACATTATATGGTATAACGATATATTGCACCACTATATGACGTATAACGTCATATACTATTACGTTATAACCTATAACGTTATACTGCATCACTATATGACGTATAACGTTATATACTATTACGTTATAACGTACAACGATATAATGCATCACTATATGAAGTATAACCTTATATACTATTACATTATAAGGTATAACGATATATTGCACCACTATATAACGTATAACGTCATATACTATTACGTTATAACCTATAACGTTGTACTGCATCACTATATGACGTATAACGTTATATACTATTACGTTATAACGTACAACGATATATTGCATCACTATATGGAGTATAACCTTATATACTATTACGTTATAAGGTATAACGATATATTGCACCACTTTATGACGTATAACGTCATATACTATTACGTTACAACCAATAACTTTATACTGCGTCACTATATGACGTATAACGTTATATACTATTACGTTATAAGGTATAACATTATATTGCATCATTATGTGACGTATAACGTTCTATACTATTACGTTATAATGCATAACGTTATATTGCATCACTATATGACATATAACGTTATATATTATTACGTTATAAGGTATAACGTTATATTGCATCACTATATCACGTACAACGTTATATTGCATGACTATATCACTTATAACTTTATATGGCATCACTATATGACGCATAACTTCATATACTATTACATTATAACTTATAACGTTATAGAGTATTAAGCTATAACGTATGACTACATATTGTACCACTATATGACGAATAACGTCATATACTTTTACGTTATAACGTATAACGGTATTTTGCATTACTATATGACGCATAACGTTATGGAGCATTACGTTACAACGTATAACGACATATTGCATGACTATGTGACGTATAACGTTATATACTATTGCGTTATAACCTATAACGTTATACTGCATCACTATATGACGTATAACGTTATATACTATTACGGTATAACGTATAACGATATATTGCATCACTATTTGACGTATAACGTTATATACTATTACGTTATAACGGATAA
This sequence comes from Bombus affinis, assembly GCF_024516045.1. NCBI lineage: Eukaryota > Metazoa > Arthropoda > Insecta > Hymenoptera > Apidae > Bombus > Bombus affinis. The sequence goes on along the minus strand of NW_026109004.1, from coordinate 26,161 downwards.
CGATATATTTCATCAGTATGTGACGTATAACGTTATATTGCATTACTATATTACGTATAACGTTATGGAGTATTACGTTTTAACGTATAACGTTATATACTATTACGTTATAACGGATAACGATATCTTTCATCACTATGTGACGTATAACGTTATATACTATTGCGTTAGAACCTATAACGTTATACTGCGTCTCTATATGACGTTTAACGATATATACTATTACGATATAAGGTATAACGATATAATGCATCACTATATGAAGTATAACCTTATATACTATTACGTTATAAGGTATAACGATATCTTTCATCACTATGTGACGTATAACGTTATATACTATTGCGTTATAACCTATAACGTTATACTGCATGACTATATGACGTATAACGTTATATACTATTACGGTATAACGTATAACGATATATTGCATCACTATATGAAGTATAACCTTATATACTATTACGTTATAAGGTATAACGTTATATTGCATCACTGTATCACTTATAACGTTATATTGCTTCACTATATGAAGCGTAACGTTATATACTAGTACGTTATAACGCGTAACGTTATATTGCATCACTATATGCCGTATAACGTTATATACTATTACGTTATAACGGATAACGATATATTTCATCACTATGTGACGTATAACGTTATATACTATAACGTTATAAGGTATAACGATATAATGCATCACTATATGAAGTATAACCTTATATACTATTACGTTATAAGGTATAACAATATATTGCACCACTATATGACCTATAACGTTATGGAGTATTACGTTTTAACGTATAACGTTATATACTATTACGTTATAACGCATAACGTTATGTTGCATCACTATATTACTTATAACGTTATATTGCACCGCTATATGACGTATAACGTCATATACTATTACGTTATAACCTATATCGTTGTACTGCATCACTATATGACGTATAACGTTATATACTATTACGTTATAACGTACAACGATATATTGCATCACTATATGAAGTATAACATTATATACTATTACGTTATAAGGTATAACGTTATATTGCATCACTATATCACTTATAACGCTATATAGCATCCCTATATGACGTATAACGTTATGAAATGTTACGTTATAACGTATAGCGTTATAGAGTATTACCTTATATCGTATAACGATTTATACTATTACGTTATAACGCATAACCTTATATTGCATCACTATATCACTTATAACTTTATATTGCATCACTATAGCGCTTATAACGTTATATTGTACCACTATATCACTTATAACGTTATATTGCATCACTATATCACTTATAACGTTATATAGCATCGCTATATGACGTATGACGTCATATACTATTACGTTATAACCTATAACGTTGTACTGCATCACTATATGACGTATAACGTTATATACTATTACGTTATAACGTACAACGATATATTGCATCACTATATGAAGTATAACCTTATATACTATTATGTTATTAGGTATAACGATATTTTGCATCAGTATATGACGAATAACGTCATATACTCTTACGTTATAACGTATAACGTTATATTGTATCACTATATGACGTATAACGTTATATACTATTGCGCTATGACTTATAACGATATATTGCATTACGATATGACGTATAACGTTATATACTATTACGTTATAATGCATAACGTTATATTGCATCACTATATGAAGTATAACGTTATATACTATTACGTTATAAGGTATAACGATATATTGCATCACTATATAAAGTATAACCTCATATACTATTACATTATATGGTATAACGATATATTGCACCACTATATGACGTATAACGTCATATACTATTACGTTATAACCTATAACGTTATACAGCATCACTATATGACCTATAACGTTATATACTATTACGTTATAAGGTATACCGATATATTGCATCACTATATGAAGTATAACCTTATATACTATTACATTATAAGGTATAACGATATATTGCACCGCTATATGACGTATAACGTCATATACTATTACGCTATAACCTATAACGTTGTACTGCATCACTATATGACGTATAACGTTATATACTATTGCGTTATAACCTATAACGTTATACTGCATCACTATATGACGTATAACGTTATATACTATTACGTTATAACGTATAACGATATATTGCATCACTATTTGACGTATAACGTTATATACTATTACGTTATAATGCATAACGTTATATTGCATCACTATATGACGTATAACGTTATGGAGTATTACGTTTTAACGTATAACGTTATATACTATTACGATATAACGGATAACGATATATTTCATCACTATGTGACGTATAACGTTATATACTATTATGTTACAACCAATAACGTTATACTGCGTCACTATATGACGTATAACGTTATATACTATTACGTTATAAGGTATAACGATATATTGCATCACTATATGAAGTACAACCTTATATACTGTTACGTTATAACGCATAACGTTATATTGCATCACTATATCACTTATAACGTTATATTGCATCCCTATATGATGTATAACGTTATGGAGTATTACGTTACAACCTATAACGTTATACTGCGTCACTATATGACGTATAACGTTATATACTATTACGTTATAAGGTATAACAATATATTGCGTCACTATATGAAGTATAACCTTATATACTATTACGTTATAACCTATAACGTTGTACTGCATCACTATATGGAGTATAACGTCATATACTATTACATTATAGCGTATAACGTTATGGAGTATTACCTTATAACTTATAACGATTTATACTATTATGTTATAACGCATAACGCTATATTGCATCACTATATCACTTATAACGTTATATTGCATCACTATATGAAGTATAACCTTATATACTATTACGTTATAAGGTATAACGATATATTGCATCACTATATGGAGTATAACCTTATATACTATTACGTTATAAGGTATAACGATATATTGCACCACTTTATGACGTATAACGTCATATACTATTACGTTACAACCAATAACGTTATACTGCGTCACTATATGACGTATAACGTTATATACTATTACGTTATAAGGTATAACATTATATTGCATCATTATGTGACGTATAACGTTCTATACTATTACGTTATAATGCAAAACGTTATATTGCATCACTATATGACGTATAACGTTATATACTATTACGTTATAAGGTATAACGTTATATTGCATCACTATATCACTTACAACGTTATATTGCATGACTATATCACTTATAACTTTATATGGCATCACTATATGACGCATAACTTCATATACTATTACATTATAACTTATAACGTTATAGAGTATTACGCTATAACGTATGACTACATATTGTATCACTTTATGACGAATAATGTCATATACTTTTACGTTATAACGTATAACGGTATATTGCATTACTATATGACGCATAACGTTATGGAGCATTACGTTACAACGTATAACGACATATTGCATGACTATGTGACGTATAACGTTATATACTATTGCGTTATAACCTATAACGTTATACTGCATCACTATATGACGTATAACGTTATATACTATTACGGTATAACGTATAACGATATATTGCATCACTATTTGACGTATAACGTTATATACTATTACGTTATAACGGATAACGATATATTTCATCACTATGTGACGTATAACGTTATATTGCATTACTATATGACGTATAACGTTATGGAGTATTACGTTTTAACGTATAACGTTATATACTATTACGTTACAATCAATAACGTTATACTGCGTCACTATATGACGTATAACGTTATATACTATTACGTAATAAGGTATAACATTATATTGCATCATTATGTGACGGATAACGTTCTATACTATTACGTTATAATGCATAACGTTATATTGCATCACTATATGACGTATAACGTTATATACTATTACGTTATAACGGATAACGATATATTTCATCACTATGTGACGTATAACGTTATATTGCATTACTATATGACGTATAACGTTATGGAGTATTACGTTTTAACGTATAACGTTATATACTATTACGATATAAGGTATAACGATATATTGCATCACTATATGAAGTATAACCTTATATACTATTGCGTTATAACGCATAACGTTATATTGCATCACTATATCACTTATAACGTTATATTGCACCACTATATGACGTATAACGTTATATACTATTACGTTATAACGGATAACGATATATTTCATCACTATGTGACGTATAACGTTATATTGCATTACTATATGACGTATAACGTTATGGAGTATTACGTTTTAACGTATAACGTTATATACTATTACGATATAAGGTATAACGATATATTGCATCACTATATGGAGTATAACCTTATATACTATTACGTTATAAGGTATAACGATATATTGCACCACCTTATGACGTATAACGTCTTATACTATTACGTTACAACCAATAACGTTATACTGCGTCACTATATGACGTATAACGTTATATACTATTACGTAATAAGGTATAACATTATATTGCATCATTATGTGACGGATAACGTTCTATACTATTACGTTATAATGCATAACGTTATATTGCATCACTATATGACGTATAACGTTATATACTATTACGTTATAACGGATAACGATATATTTCATCACTATGTGACGTATAACGTTATATTGCATTACTATATGACGTATAACGTTATGGAGTATTACGTTTTAACGTATAACGTTATATACTATTACGATATAACGGATAACGATATATTTCATCACTATGTGACGTATAACGTTATATACTATTACGTTAAAACGCATAACGTTATATTGCATCACTATATGACGTGTAACGTTATATACTATTACGTTATAAGGTATAACGTTATATTGCATCACTGTATGACGTATAACGTTATGGAGTATTACGTTTCAACGTATAACGTTATATACTATTACGGTATAACGGATAACGATATATTTATCACTATGTGACGTATAACGTTATATACTATTACTTTAGAACCTATAACGTTATACTGCGTCACTGTATGACGTATAACGTTATATACTATTACGTTATAAGGTATAACGATATATTGCATTACTATATGACGTATAACGTTTTGGAGTATTACGTTACAACGTATAACGATATATTGCATCACTATGTGACGTATAACGTTATATACTATTACGTCATAACCTATAACGTTGTACTGCGTCACAATATGACGCATAACAACATATACTGTTATAACGTATAACGATATATTGCATTACTATATGACGTATAACGTTATGGAGTATTACGTTACAACCTATAACGTTATACTGCGTCACTATATGACGTATAACGTTATATACTATTACGTTATAAGGTATAACAATATATTGCATCACTATATGAAGTATAACCTTATATACTATTACGTTATAATGCATAACGTTATATTGCATCACTATATGAAGTATAACCTTATATACTATTACATTATATGGTATAACGATACATTGCACCACTATATGACGTATAACGTCATATAATATTACGTTATAACCTATAACGTTATACTGCATCACTATATGACGTATAACGTTATATACTATTACGTTATAAGGTATAACGATATATTGCATCACTATATGAAGTATAACCTTATATACTATTGCGTTATAACGCATAACGTTATATTGCATCACTATATCACTTATAACGTTATATTGCACCACTATATGATGTATAACGTTATATACTATTACGTTATAAGGTATAACGTTATGATGCATCACTATATCACTTATAACGTTATATACTATGACGTTATAAGGTATAACGATATAATGCATCACTATATGAAGTATAACCTTATATACTATTACGTTATAAGGTATAACAATATATTGCACCACTATATGACCAATAACGTTATGGAGTATTACGTTTTAACGTATAACGTTATATACTATTACGTTATAACGTACAACGATATATTGCATCACTATATGAAGTATATCCTTATATACTATTACGTTATAAGGTATAACGATATTTTGCATCAGTATATGACGAATAATGTCATATACTCTTACGTTATAACGTATAACCTTATATTGTATCACTATATGACGTATAACGTTATATACTATTACGTTATAACGTACAACGATATATTGCATCACTATATGAAGTATAACCTTATATACTATTACGTTATAAGGTATAACGATATTTTGCATCAGTATATGACGAATAACGTCATATACTCTTACGTTATAACGTATAACCTTATATTGTATTGTTACGTTTCGCTATCCAAATTTTGAAATTTTAAACAATGTAGTAGTCGCTGCCACCAGAAACAGTCTAAGGACTGTTTCAATTAGATATTTCTTGTTAGATTATGTAGCGTTGATCGGAGTTTAGGCCACTGGTCAACAATCTCCACGTTTCGGCTAACCTGCTATGCGCAGGAATACTAGCACGGGTGAGGATTGTTTGGAATAAACAATTATATTATAAATAATTATTACAGGCGGAATTAATGACGAATTATACTAATCATTGATATTATTTATTATTTTAATTATTAGTTATTAATAATAATTAAAGTTAACTCACCTGACGTTGGTCTCCGCTGATGAACGGGCAGGCCGCTGGGGTGATTCCGGTTTTACAAAGATCGACACTTCTATAATTTTTCGTTTTAATCTTTATTTAATTTGAACAGTGTAAACAACAGTGTGTCCGGACGTGTTTAACAATTCGAAATTCTAACACAAAAACTTGAGCCAACTATTGTTTTGATTCTAACTGACTAATAACAATTATTTTATAATTCGAACTGACTAATAACATTTATATCTCGTAATTCTTAAACTCGAACTGGAACGAACAATTATTCTCTAATCCTAACTTAAATTCTAATTAAATCAACTGAACGAACTGATATCAGACTCACTCAAATTCAATTGAACGACTAACAATTACTCTCCTTATTTTCGCTAAATTCTCCTGAACCAACTAATCACAATTGCTCTATCCTATTTCTTTATTCTAACTGAATTACTCTTCTTTAATTTCGTTAAATTCTCCCGAACGCTAACAATTTCTCTGACTATATTCTAACTGAACCAACTAATGGCAGTTACTCTCTTTTCACAATTACTCTGATTGTTCTAACTGAACCACTAACAATTAATCGCTAACGCTAACGCTAACAATTAATCTGACTCTTCTTTATTTTTCGCTAAATTCTCCTGTACCAACTAATCACAATTGCTCTATCCTATTTCCTTATTCTAACTGAATTACTCTTCTTTAATTTCGTTAAATTCTCCCGAACGCTAACAATTTCTCTGACTATATTCTAACTGAACCAACTAATGGCAGTTACTCTCTTTTCACAATTACTCTGATTGTTCTAACTGAACCACTAACAATTAATCGCTAACGCTAACGCTAACAATTAATCTGACTCTTCTTTATTTTTCGCTAAATTCTCCCGAACCGCTAACAATTATTCTCTTACTCTTTTATTCAACTGGTAACGATTACTCCCTTCTATTCCTTTATTCAACTGACCCGCTAACAATTACTCTCCTTATTTTCGCTAAATTCTCCTGAACCAACTAATCACAATTGCTCTATCCTATTTCTTTATTCTAACTGAATTACTCTTCTTTAATTTCGTTAAATTCTCCCGAACGCTAACAATTTCTCTGACTATATTCTAACTGAACCAACTAATGGCAGTTACTCTCTTTTCACAATTACTCTGACTGTTCTAACTGAACCACTAACAATTAATCGCTAACGCTAACGCTAACAATTAATCTGACTCTTCTTTATTTTTCGCTAAATTCTCCCGAACGCTAACAATTACTCTCTTCTATTCCTTTATTCAACTGACCCGCTAACAATTACTCCCTTCTATTCCTTTATTCAACTGACCCGCTAACAATTACTCCGATTTGAATTGTGTCGCTACGCTTTTTATAATGACATCCCCAATGGGATGACAGTCACGTGACAGTTCGTTCCGGTGGGAATCGCAATGCTGCAGGTTTTTAGAGTTTCCATGAGAGAACGTGGATTTTGATGATTACAGGTTATGTTGAGTGATGGACACAAAAGCGTCCGCGCCTGTGCGAACTGTGTGAGTATGTGTTTTTAGTATTCTATCTCGTTTCGCATGTTGTTTGTATCCTTAAACTTGTGAATTTGTTTTAGCGCAAGAGGAAGAAGATATGTGAATGGTACGAGATGACGTGATCGACGTGCGTGTGTGAATATGTGCGAGGGATGATGCTGAAGTGGCGGTTTTCCATCCAAATAGGCACAGTGGCACCTTCGTTGGCGTCGTGTCCTGATGATCTTTTGACAATTTGGTTTTATTTGACAATATGAGATATATTTTGCTCCTTGTAGATTTATATGTCCATATTTGCTATATATTAAATCGTGTATATTTTATATTACTTTCTTGTTATTAGGTTATTAGTTGTGTAACTCCAGTTTCTGATCTATGGAAAGTGGTGAAACGTCTTCACGAAATACAATTTCATTCGTTTTCCTCCCTTGCATTGGCACGCTGTGAGTGGTGTCGACTTCCAAATGAGGTTTGTGCATCTTGATTATTATGCGTTTAATGATAGATACGGAGGTATCTTCGTCAGAGGTTCCCATGCGGGCTATCTCGGTGTGTATCTTGTTATGATTTCTTTTATTTAGTTAATCCTGCTTCTTTCGTGTTTTATTCACTGCATATGATATTTCAGTGCAAGAAGAAGAAGGATTGTAAAGAATCCGTAAGTGGCCCTAGAAGACGCAGTCATCGTGTGAGGTGTTGTCGGCAGGAACGAAGAGTCGAAGTTGTTGAAGAAGTCGTGTGACATTTGTATTGTTTCCGGTTATATACAACGCTATTTCACATATCTATGTATATATATATATTATTATATTATTATATATTATTATACTAAATCTTCAGTTGGTTTAGTTGAATGTTCAGTAATGTAATTTTTACAAGGTGGTTTTGTATATTAGATGAGTAGTTGTTCGATATAATAATATGTGTATATGTATATATACATTTCACAATGTAATTTTCCATTATGTAAAATATATATATGCATATGTATATGTGCGCGTATTGTTATTCTCATTGTTTCTTGGATCGTTAATTGGTTGAATATTCCATAATGTGGATTTCGTATATAATTCTCTAGGTTCGTAGAAATGTAAATCTATATATTTATTTCTTTGCGTTTTAATGGTTTAATAACGTATACATACATATATATATATATATATATATTATGAATTTTTCCCAAAGATACGCGTACGCATGTGTATATCTATATATGTGTGTGTCGCAGAGTAATCTTGTATACAATTTTCACTTTTATTAGAATGTTGATGTAGTGTAGTATATTTTATTTCTTTTATATTTTATTAGATTACCAATTATTCAGATTCACGAAGTAGGTAACACACACAGATATGCATACACGTGTGTGTATATACATGTGTCTTCGCAGAGAAATCTCATACATTTGAATCGCGGCTTGTTTTATTTATTGGTTCATTTAATTATTTCATTTTATTTGTATTTTATACGTCATTGCTGATTGGTTGTAGTGTTTCTTCTTATTGATTCATTTATTTCATTTTGATTGTCTGTCGTATAATTCTTTTTATTTTGATTGGTTAGTTATTAGTTAATTTATTATTATTGGTCGTGTTTAATTATTCATAAGTTATTGGTTCGTGGCGTCACGTGCGGAACGCGGGACGTGACACCCCCGTCCTTGGTGTTCAAATTTCCGAAGGAAATTTGACTGATCGTAGCAGATGTAGTTGCGATTGGTTGTTGGTCCATCCTAACGGGCAACAGCTCGAACTACAATTCCTTACATCAAAAGATTTCTTTGGGGTTATTGTGTCGTGTTAAGATTGACATTTATGCATTGCAGACAAAATATCGCGGGTTGGAGTTTTGTTATTTGTATTTCACACAATCTACAACGCGCTCTTTGGATTTGTGTGCATAAAAACGTGTTGGAGGGCCTTCGTATGGGTCGCGATAGCCTAAGTCTAGATTATCGTACCCGTCTTTTTATTATTTTTTATTAGAAATATAATTTATTTGTAAGGTATTAAAGTTACTACATATATGCGTTGATTGGTGGTGGATGTCCCTAATATGTGGTGACTTTTGCCAATATCGAATTAATTATCTATCTGTTAATTGTTTTTAACTTTATTTTAGTAGGTGACGTGTAATTCAAATAAAATTAATATTATTTATGTATATGTGTTTCATTGCGCGTGCGTAAGGACTATTCCCTATTCGTGACAATCTAAGATGGCCGTTCATGAATGTCTCTAGTATATGGTGAATTTTATTCATGCGGTTTTGTTATTTATTTGTTAATTATTTGTGACTTTATTTTAGCAGTTGACGTATAATTGAAGTGGGAATAATATTATTCTGTATTTATTTTAGTGTGTATAATTATTGCATGTAGTTCATTGCGCATGCGTGAGAACTGCTTCACGCTCGCGACGGATTTCCAAAATGGATGTTTGTGTACGTCTTAAATAAGAGTGTAGTGTTTTGTAAATTTGTTTGATATTGTAATAATTGTTTTGTTACTTAGTTTCAACTCCGTTCTAGTGAAGTGTCAACGTCTAGTTTTGTGTTCGTCGTAATGTGTATGTTTAATTTAACATTGTTTTGTATTTGTTGTAATATGTGTATATATACTGTGTGTTATTTTAATGTAATAGCGTGTGGATTATATCGTTGTCGAAAATATTAATTACTAATAGAATCGTTTCACTGTTTAATTATAAGGTAGTTTATATTTATGTAGCTTTTGTTTAATTGGTTTAATCTAATGCGTGCATAGTGTCACCAGTCACCACTGTGTAGTATAACCTTATTTCTTTATACGTAATTTAATATAGTAATGCTGTAATAGCTTAACACAATATGATAATTCCTAATTTTAATCATGTTTGATTATTAATGCTCGGCTTATCTATCTTGATTAATTTCTAGCCTATTTCTATTTTATTAGCTATTTCTATATCTTCCCTATTAATCTGTTGTTACTTAGTAATTATGTGATTTATTATTAGTGATTTATTATTATTTCATATTTGTATAGTATAATTTTTTGAGCTAATCTATGTATTATTGGTTAAAACTTGTTTATTGAATTATTACCGTTTGTAGTTTCTCAAATCCTATTCCTTCGATGCTGCGTTACCGTGTGTAAGGCATCATCCGGTTTTCATTATATTCAAAATACTTACTACAGATACCTTTATTCATCCTATATTTGTGAGTATAAACATATCATTTAGTTAATTAATTCAATATGCACGTAGTGCATTGTGTGAGCGACCGCTATTGTGCATTACAAATCTGTTTCTATATGTGAGGTATAATAATAATCGTGTAATGTAAGTCGAGACTAATTCATGTATTATAGATTAGAACTTGTACACTATATTATTACTGTTCATAGTTACTTCGTCTTTATTCTCCAAGTCTACACGCTACGTCGCTCACGCAAGACACCTACCCGACGTAATTGGCAATCTTGTTGTAAGTTTTAATAGTATTATTTCTTTTCATATATGTCAAGGCAATTGAGGCCAGTTCTTGCATTCGTTTCAGCTGGCAGTCGTATTCTATGTTCTACGGAGTGGATCCATAATTTATCTCTGCGGAATTCCTGCATGTACACTTCCTTCTACAATGATTAGTTGTGGACTAGGTACTTTTTACTTTCACTGCCTTTAATTATGTTATTGAATTAACACGTTTTATAGAACGCAAATAGTAATCTTTCTTTTGTTTTTAGGTTTCCACTATCTGCACTATTCGACAAGCAGTGTCGCACTTACTTTGGTTTAACCACGATATTGTTATAATCGTTTAGTACTATTATATTTTGTATTAAGGTAATTGAGGTTAATTCTTCCATTTGTTTCAGATGGCTGTCATACGTTATGTTTTACGAATATGGGCTTATGGCCTGTCTTTGCATATACACTTCCTTTTACAATAGTTAATTGTTCACAAGGTACTTTTCACTTTCGCCGTTTTAATCACTTTATTGAATTAATACATTTTATATTTGAGTAATGTTTAGAAAGTACATAGTAATTTCCTTTTCTTTTTAGGTTTCCATTATCCGCATTATTCGACGAGCAGCACTACACTACATACTACTGTACTGTGTTACCTTCTGAAAACGTTTCGTTTATTGTTTATTTCGGTTATGCGCTAATTTTAACTTATTTAAGTGCACTGTTCGCGGAATCCCTTTCACTTCAATCATGACGTTTTGGTTTTCTAAAATTTCTAACACTCTATGCGGTCCCGAATATTGGTCGGAAAATTTTCCTCTTCTGGGTTCCTTTAATAGATATACTAGATCTCCTATTTTGAAATTTTGCGGGTTGATTCGTCTGTCATAGTATTCTTTTGACTTTAATTTGGATTTTATCAGATTTTCTCTTGCCATTTGTTGAACGGTGACGATTTTATCGAACAGGTCTCTGAGATACTCTGCATATGTTGGTTCCATATTCTCCTCGGTTATCATCTCGCCAGTAGGTTCTCTGGCTAAGTGTCCAAAGACTAGTTCGTGTGGGGAGAATTTTGTTCCTTCGTGTACGGAGGTATTGTAGGAGAACATGGCTAATTCCACCCATTCGTCCCAGTTTCTGGAATTTTCGATGTACAGGTTGAGGTATTCAGTTAATACGTGGTGAGATCTTTCGATGGAGCCGTTGCTTTGTGGATGGTATGCTGACGTGGTATACCTTTTTATGCGAAATCTTTTTGCTACCTTTTTCATCAGCGAGGATGTAAAATTTGCTCCCTGATCAGTAAGGATAGCCCTCGGTGAACCGAATCGGCAAATGAATTGTTTTACGAAAACGTCAGCTATCTCGGCCGAAGAGATTCCTGCCATCGGGATCCCGATTGAATATTTTGTCAGTAAGTCTTGGATAGTTAATATGTATTTATTTCCCTTTTGTGTCTGTGGTAATGGACCGACGATATCCATACTAATTTTATCGAACGCTTTACCTGGTGTGTCTGTGAGCACCATGGGTTGCCTTGTTTTTATTCTGGTTAACTTTTTCAATTGGCATTCTTTGCATGTTCTCACGTATTCCTGGATTTCTTTCTTCATGGTTTTCCAATAGTAGTATTGTCGTACTCTTTGGTAAGTTTTTGTTACTCCCTTATGTCCTGCTACAGGTGATTCGTGCTTTTCTCGTATTATGTTGCTTCGCGCTTCCACCGGTGGGATAATTATTTCCCCGGTACAGATGGTAATAGCTATGGTTTCTCCCATGAATACTTCTTTCAGTTTCCTGATTGTATATCGCCAAGGTATTTCTTCCAGGTTTGTTTTGCTGATGCTAAAGGACGTTAATTGGTTTTCTTTTACCACATCCAGTAAAGATTTCAATGAGTTCGATATATGTTCTGGCGTTATTGGAGAGTTTCCTTCTTCCTTTACGGGTAGGGACACGATGTATTTTCCGGAATCTTGATTCAATATTACTCTTCCCAACATTAAATCTCTATAATACGGCAGTTTTCCTGCTTCCTTCATTTCTAAGGCCCCTTTATCTATCGGAGTGCCATGTATATCGACGAATATTATTCTATGGTCGTTTACTCTCGTAATCGAGTCTCGCGTTTCCAAGATTCTTAGCTCTGAAAGTACCGCAGGCATTGCGTCCTTTCCTTGTTGCTGAATTGGTTCGGAAATTGTTATAGGGGGTTCTTCTTCATTCGTTTTATCGATGTCGGTTATCTCTTGAGTGATTGTTTCCTCGTCTGTGTTTACGTCGATTTCGGCTAATGCGTGGTCAAAATGTTTTGTGGGTGTTTCTTCTATGGTGACGTGTTTTCGAATGGAAATTTTTTCTTGTTTTCCTGGTCTATTGTGTTGCGATAGTTCGCGTGGTTTAACTTCAAACGTGGGGGAGTCTTCGGTTAGTGTGTCTAGTTCAAATCTCTTGGGTGCGGGATATCGACTCGGTGAATCTTCCTCTCTTTTCCTGATTGGCAAACAAACCTCAGGGGGGTTTCTAGATAAGGCGTCTGCATTCGCGTTTGCCTTACCTTCTTTGTGTATAATGTCGAATTCGAAATCCGCCAATTTTAGTTTCCACTTCCAAATTCTTGAAGTAGGATCTTTGATAGAATGCATCCACACCAGAGGTTTATGATCGGTTATAATGGTGAATTTTCTCCCGTACAAATACGGTCGGAAGTGCATTGCGCTGTAAACGATCGCTAGGCATTCCTTTTCTATCGTGGAATAATTTTGTTCGGCGGGGTTCAATAATCTTGAGGCGTATGCGATCGGTAGGTCTTTTCCGATAGGTCCTTGGCTTAGTACGCCGCCCACGGCATATCCAGATGCGTCTGTCGTGAGATTGAATGGTTGAGAGAAGTCCGGGTACTGCAAAATGGGTTCTGTTATAAGGGCTGTTTTCAAGGTGTTGAATGCATCTTCTTGGTTTTCCGTCCACTTGAACGCAACGTCCTTTTTTAGTAATTGCGTCAATGGTTTCGCAACCTTGGAGAAATTGGGTATGAACCTTCGGTAATATCCAGCTAATCCCAAAAATTGTTTAACATTTTTTGATTTCCTTGGCCGTGGAAAGTTTGAAACTGCCTCGATTTTCTTTGGGTCAGGTTTAACTCCATTCTCACTGATTACATGTCCCAAATATTTTACTTCGTGCCGTAAGAATTCGCACTTGTCCGGTTGCAGTTGCAATTTAGCTCTCCGTAATCTGTCCATAAGTCGATTAAATTTAATCTCATGTTCGTGAATGGATGTGGAATAAATTACTATATCATCCAGATAAACGAACAGCTCTATTCCTTGCAACCCTGACAGTATCGAATTCATCAACCGCTGGAACGTTGCTGGTGCATTTTTCAGTCCGAAAGGCATTCGTTTGAACTGAAAATGACCATATGGCGTCGAGAATGCAGTTTTGTGGGCATCTTTCGATGACATACGGATTTGGTGGAACCCAGATGCTAGATCGAACGTGGAAAAGTATTTCGCACTTCCCAATTGGTCCAATATTTCAGTGATATTGGGTAGTGGATAGGCATCGCCTATTGTTTTGTCATTTAATTTCCTGTAATCAATAACCATTCTCCATCGTTTGTTACCTTGAGAGTCCGGTTTCTTCGGCACGATCCATAATGGGGAGTTATACGGAGATGTCGATGATTCCACAACGTCCGTTTCTAGTAGTTCTTGAATCTGGCGGTTTATTTCTTCCCGATGTACGGGAGGATACCGGTATTGTTTAACATTGATCGGTATCTCATCTGTGGTAGCAATTTCGTGTTGTAAAACGTCTGTTCCTTCTAGTGTCTCCCCTGGGAGATGAAATCTATCTTGATTCTTCCGTATTAGCGCTTCGACGTTCCTCTTTTCTTCTTCATTTAAATGCTCTAGTCGCAATAATTCCATTATTTTGTCGAACCTATTTCCCTCAGATGCTGAAACGGCGTTGCACGTAGTATGAGAGGGCGGAGTAGGAGTTGCAAATTTTTTTATTACTATTGTGGGTACGGTAAATTCGTAATCCCTCGAGGTGGTATTAATTATTCTTAAATAACCACGTCCCTTATGGTTTTTCACGACCGCATTTCCGAAATAGACTCCCTTAATCGGTTCGATTTTGGGGATGAATCCCTCAATTTCCTCCGGATTTGCGATATTTATGGTACATGGTACCGAACTTCGTTTCGGCACAATTATCTTTTCTTTTGTATCAAACGGGATGTAGATATCCCCCCATTTGATATGTTTTTGCCCGTAATCCAAACGGGCTCTGTATTTTGCAAAAAATTCGGAACCTAAGATTCCGTCTTGATTGATCAGCAGGGAATCATCAACTACATGGAAAGTAACGGGGTGGCCCGCAACCTGTATTATTGTCTGCCCTAGGGTGACCAGGCTCGTTGCCGTAATTCCTCGAACTTCAATTATCTCTTGCTCGTTGATGATCGCTGACTCGGGTAAGGCAGGTTTCTTGATAATGTTAATTTCTGATCCGGAGTCTAGCAGTAGATTCGCCTTCGTTTTCAAATCCGGGGAGACTATTCTCGCGGTAGGAGTATTTGAGGTTTCTTTTATTTCTATTGAAACCATCCGGAAAGGTCGACGTCCGAATCTGAGTCCAACACCCGGTGATACTTGTATGGGACGTTTAGGAATATTTTCAGTAGATTTAGAATTATTCTTTGAATTTTTATTACAAACCTTTTTGCTTATAGATTCTGTTTTGGGTTTAGGGATGGCTATACTTTTATTCTCTATAGTCTGAGTTTTCTTAGAATTTAATGGCTTGACTTTGAGTTCGATAAAGTTACTTTCTGATGGTTTTATAGAAGTTTTTGAGGGTGATACGCTCGCTATCTCTTTTCGTATTATATTTGAAACGTTCACAAAATTCGTGGAACCTTGCTTTTGTATTCTTGCCGAGTCAACCGTGATATTAGGCAGGGGATAAACGTCGCCTTTCGTTTCGTCGTTCAATTTCCTAGTTTCTGCCTCTTCTGAAAGTTCTTTGATATTAGTGTTGTTTATTTTGGCTGGGGATTCGGGAGATTTTTCACTCATGATTTCGTCTGTGGTGCCGTGCGTCCTCTTGCTACTTAAAGTAACATCGTCTTTTATCCCAGCAACGGAACAGTGTTTGTATTGGAAGGTTGGTTGTTTCAAATAATCAGCATCCCTCCTTTGACTTGGATCTCCTTTGAGATGTTTATCTACGCATTTTTCTTTCCAGGTTATTGCTCTTGCTCTTTTCCTAATATCTTTCTCTATTCCCGGGTCGCTTAGACGATTCCACGACGGCGATACAAATCTCCAATCCTGGTGGTGGTTTCTGATGTTGTTACTATCGTATAGGGGACGAGTGTTGTTTCCATTATAATTATTCGGAGGTGTCGGACGATTTTGCGCCGGCGGCACGAATCTTCGATCCTGGCGGTTATTTCCGTTGATATCGCGATTGTTGTTGTCGTTGTTAGGGCGAGAGGCGTTCCAGTTAAGACTGTTTGGGTTTCCTAGTCGTTGACATCGCGATCTGATATTTATTTGTTTCAGTTCTCGCGTTGCTCTCACGGCTTGGCAAAACGCGTCGTCTAGGGATTGATATCCGGCTAATTTTACCCGCATAAATACCTCGTTTGGGAGTCCTTTAACGAAGGCTTCTGTCGTGTCCCAATCTATAGTGTCTTGGACATCCGCGGACACGGTATCAAATCCGCATCTTTCCTCGTCCATTATTGCTAGCCTGAGATTTTTGATGCGATCTATGTAATCTAAGATCTCTTCCCCCGGTCGTTGAAACACCGTCGCTAGTTCACCTCTGTATTCGTTAATTGTTTTTCCCCGACCGAACATATTTTTTAACCTACTTCCGAAATCGTTCAGGGTTAATACTAAACCGTCCTCTACGGCGAGAAACGCGTGTCCGCGTAGTTTGTTCATCAATAATTTTACTAGGTAAGGTTCTTGACTTCTTGGCACCATACTTCGAGCTCGTTCGCATGCCCTTAAAAATTGAAATACCGGTGGTCGATGGCCGTCGAACACTGGCACTGACTCGATCGCGTCTTTTAGTTTAATTGGTTGAAAATTATCATTAATGGGTCTTATTCCTCGCGGAATTAACGGCGTCGATGTGGGAATTTCGGTATCTCTCGATTCCCTACTTGCACGCAGGTCTTCTTCCACTCTGCTTAGACTTGCATTAATGTCGGTTAGTACGCGAAAATTCTCGTCCCACGCTTTCAATTTTTCCGACAACAACGTAATCGTGTCCTCGTTTAGTGAGTCTCGTGCGACCGCCATGTTTTTTTCCTTTCTTTTTGTATATGTTTATGTGTATGTTTCAGTTAATAAATTGAAAAAACTTTAAACCTATGAGCGTATATTATTGTTTATACCAACTGTAATCCTCCGTGGAGCGTATCCCACCGCTGCCACCAAAATTTTTATCTAATATATATATTGTTGCGTTTCGCTATCCAAATTTTGAAATATTAAACAATGTAGTAGTCGCTGCCACCAGAAACAGTCTAAGGACTGTTTCAATTAGATATTTCTTGTTAGATTATGTAGCGTTGATCGGAGTTTAGGCCACTGGTCAACAATCTCCACGTTTCGGCTAACCTGCTATGCGCAGGAATACTAGCACGGGAGAGGATTGTTTGGAATAAACAATTATATTATAAATAATTATTACAGGCGGAATTAATGACGAATTATACTAATCATTGATATTATTTATTATTTTAATTATTAGTTATTAATAATAATTAAAGTTAACTCACCTGACGTTGGTCTCCGCTGATGAACGGGCAGGCCGCTGGGGTGATTCCGGTTTTACAAAGATCGACACTTCTATAATTTTTCGTTTTAATCTTTATTTAATTTGAACAGTGTAAACAACAGTGTGTCCGGACGTGTTTAACAATTCGAAATTCTAACACAAAAACTTGAGCCAACTATTGTTTTGATTCTAACTGACTAATAACAATTATTTTATAATTCGAACTGACTAATAACATTTATATCTCGTAATTCTTAAACTCGAACTGGAACGAACAATTATTCTCTAATCCTAACTTAAATTCTAATTAAATCAACTGAACGAACTGATATCAGACTCACTCAAATTCAATTGAACGACTAACAATTACTCTCCTTATTTTCGCTAAATTCTCCTGAACCAACTAATCACAATTGCTCTATCCTATTTCTTTATTCTAACTGAATTACTCTTCTTTAATTTCGTTAAATTCTCCCGAACGCTAACAATTTCTCTGACTATATTCTAACTGAACCAACTAATGGCAGTTACTCTCTTTTCACAATTACTCTGATTGTTCTAACTGAACCACTAACAATTAATCGCTAACGCTAACGCTAACAATTAATCTGACTCTTCTTTATTTTTCGCTAAATTCTCCTGAACCAACTAATCACAATTGCTCTATCCTATTTCTTTATTCTAACTGAATTACTCTTCCTTAATTTCGTTAAATTCTCCCGAACGCTAACAATTTCTCTGACTATATTCTAACTGAACCAACTAATGGCAGTTACTCTCTTTTCACAATTACTCTGATTGTTCTAACTGAACCACTAACAATTAATCGCTAACGCTAACGCTAACAATTAATCTGACTCTTCTTTATTTTTCGCTAAATTCTCCCGAACCGCTAACAATTACTCTCTTACTCTTTTATTCAACTGGTAACGATTACTCCCTTCTATTCCTTTATTCAACTGACCCGCTAACAATTACTCTCCTTATTTTCGCTAAATTCTCCTGAACCAACTAATCACAATTGCTCTATCCTATTTCTTTATTCTAACTGAATTACTCTTCTTTAATTTCGTTAAATTCTCCCGAACGCTAACAATTTCTCTGACTATATTCTAACTGAACCAACTAATGGCAGTTACTCTCTTTTCACAATTACTCTGATTGTTCTAACTGAACCACTAACAATTAATCGCTAACGCTAACGCTAACAATTAATCTGACTCTTCTTTATTTTCGCTAAATTCTCCCGAACGCTAACAATTACTCTCTTCTATTCCTTTATTCAACTGACCCGCTAACAATTACTCCCTTCTATTCCTTTATTCAACTGACCCGCTTTCAATTACTCCGATTTGAATTGTGTCGCTACGCTTTTTATAATGACATCCCCAATGGGATGACAGTCACGTGACAGTTCGTTCCGGTGGGAATCGCAATGCTGCAGGTTTTTAGAGTTTCCATGAGAGAACGTGGATTTTGATGATTACAGGTTATGTTGAGTGATGGACACAAAAGCGTCCGCGCCTGTGCGAACTGTGTGAGTATGTGTTTTTAGTATTCTATCTTGTTTCGCATGTTGTTTGTTTCCTTAAACTTGTGAATTTGTTTTAGCGCAAGAGGAAGAAGATATGTGAATGGTACGAGATGACGTGATCGACGTGCGTGTGTGAATATGTGCGAGGGATGATGCTGAAGTGGCGGTTTTCCATCCAAATAGGCACAGTGGCACCTTCGTTGGCGTCGTGTCCTGATGATCTTTTGACAATTTGGTTTTATTTGACAATATGAGATATATTTTGCTCCTTGTAGATTTATATGTCCATATTTGCTATATATTAAATCGTGTATATTTTATATTACTTTCTTGTTATTAGGTTATTAGTTGTGTAACTCCAGTTTCTGATCTATGGAAAGTGGTGAAACGTCTTCACGAAATACAATTTCATTCGTTTTCCTCCCTTGCATTGGCACGCTGTGAGTGGTGTCGACTTCCAAATGAGGTTTGTGCGTCTTGATTATTATGCGTTTAATGATAGATACGGAGGTATCTTTGTCAGAGGTTCCCATGCGGACTGTCTCGGTGTGTATCTTGTTATGATTTCTTTTATTTAGTTCATCCTGCTTCTTTCGTGTTTTATTCACTGCATACGATATTTCAGTGCAAGAAGAAGGATTTGTAAAGAATCCGTAAGTGGCCCTAGAAGACGCAGTCATCGTGTGAGGTGTTGTCGGCAGGAACGAAGAGTCGAAGTTGTTGAAGAAGTCGTGTGACATTTGTATTGTTTCCGGTTATATACAACGCTATTTCACATATCTATGTATAAATATATATTATTATATTATTATATATTATTATACTAAATCTTCAGTTGGTTTAGTTGAATGTTCAGTAATGTAATTTTTACAAGGTGGTTTTGTATATTACATGAGTAGTTGTTCGATATAATAATATGTGTATATATATATATACATTTCACAATGTAATTTTCCATTATGTAAAATATATATATGCATATGTATATGTGCGCGTATTGTTATTCTCATTGTTTCTCGGATCGTTAATTGGTTGAATATTCCATAATGTGGATTTCGTATATAATTCTCTAGGTTCGTAGAAATGTAAATCTATATATTTATTTCTTTGCGTTTTAATGGTTTAATAACGTATACATACATATATATATATATATATATATATATATATATATATATATATATATATATATATATATATATATATATATATTATGAATTTTTCCCAAAGATACGCGTACGCATGTGTATATCTATATATGTGTGTGTCGCAGAGTAATCTTGTATACAATTTTCACTTTTATTAGAATGTTGATGTAGTGTAGTATATTTTATTTCTTTTATATTTTATTAGATTACCAATTATTCAGATTCACGAAGTAGGTCACACACACAGATATGCATACACGTGTGTGTATATACATGTGTTTTCGCAGAGAAATCTCATACATTTGAATCGCGGCTTGTTTTATTTATTGGTCCATTTAATTATTTCATTTTATTTGTATTTTATACGTCATTGCTGATTGGTTGTAGTGTTTCTTCTTATTGATTCATTTATTTCATTTTGATTGTCTGTCGTATAATTCTTTTTATTTTGATTGGTTAGTTATTAGATAATTTATTATTATTGGTCGTGTTTAATTATTCATAAGTTATTGGTTCGTGGCGTCACGTGCGGAACGCGGGACGTGACAGTATCACTATATGACGTATAACGTTATATACTATTACGTTATAAGATATAACGTTATATTGCATCACTATATCACTTATAACGTTATATTGCATCACTCTATGACGCATAACGTCATATACTATTGCATTATAGCTTATAACGTTATAGAGTATTACGCTATAACGTATGACTACATATTGCATCACTATATGACGAATAAAGTTATAAACTATTACGTTATAATGCATAACGTTATATTGCATCACTATATGCCGTATAACGTTATATACTATTACGTTATAACGGATAACGATATATTTCATCACTATGTGACGTATAACGTTATATACTATTACGTTATTACCTATAACGTTATACTGCATCCCTATATGGCGAATAACGTCATATACTGTTACGTTATAACGTATATCGTTATGTTGCATTACTATATGACGCATAACGTTATGGAGCATTACGTTACAACGTATAACGACATATTGCATGACTATGTGACGTATAACGTTATATACTATTGCGCTATAACCTATAACGTTATACTGCATCACTATATGACGTATAACGTTATATACTATAACGTTATAAGGTATAACGATATATTGCATCACTATAAGAAGTATAACCTTATATACTATTACATCATAAGGTATAACGTTATATTGCATCACTATATCACTTATAACGATATATAGCATTCCTATATGACGTATAACGTTGTGAACTATTACGTTATAACCGATAGTGTTATAGAGTACTACCTTATATCGTATAACGATTTATACTATTACTTATAACGCATAACGCTATATTGCATCACTATATCACTTATCACGTTATATTGCATCACTATATCACTTATAACGTTATATTGCATCACTATATGATGTATAACATTTATACTATTACGTTATAACTTATAACGTTATATTGCATTACTATATGACGTATAACGTTATGGAGTATTACGTTACAACCTATAACGTTATACTGCGTCACTATATGACGTATAACGTTATATACTATTACGTTATAAGGTATAAAAATATATTGCATCACTATATGAAGTTTAACCTTATATACTATTACATTATAAGGTATAACGATATATTGCACCACTATATGACGTATAACGTCATATACTATAACGTTATAACCTATAACGTTGTACTCCATCACTATATGACGTATAACGTCATATACTATTACATTATAACGTATAACGTTACAGAGTATTACCTTACATCTTATAACGATTTATACTATTACGTTATAACGCATAACGCTATATTGCATCACTATATCACTTATAACGTTATGTTGCATCACTATATCACTTATAACGTTATATTGCATCACTATATGAAGTATAACCTCATATACTGTTACGTTATAAGGTATATCGATATATTGCACCACTATATGACGTATAACGTCATATACTATTACGTTAAAACCAATAGCGTTATACTGCGTCACTATATGACGTATAACGTTATATACTATTACGTTATAAGGTATAACGTTATATTGCATCACTATATCACTTATAACGTTATATAGCATCCCTATATGACGTATAACGTCATGAACAATTACGTTATAACATATAGCGTTATATTGCATCACTATATCACTTATAACGTTATATTGCATCACAATATCACTTATAACATTATATTGCATCACTATATGAAATATAACGTTGTATACTAGTACGTTATATCGCATAAAGTTATATTGCATCACTATATCACTTATAACGTTATATTGCATCACTATATGACGCATAACGTCATATACTATTGCATTATAACTTATAACGTTATAGAGTATTACGCTATAACGTATGACTACATGTTGCATCACTATAAGACGAATAACGTTATATACTATTACGTTATAATGCATTACGTTATATTGCATCACAATATGCCGTATAACGTTATATACTATTACGTTATAACGGATAACGATATATTTCATCACTATGTGACGTATAACGTTATGGCGTATTACGATACAACGTATAACGATATATTGCATCACTATGTGACGTATAACGTTATATACTATTACGTTATAACGCATAACGTTATATTGCATCACTATATCACTTATAACGTTATATTGCATCACTATATGATGTATAGCGTTTACACTATTACGTTACAACTAATAACGTTATATTGCATCATTGTATGATATATAACGTTATATACTATTACGTTATTACGTCTAACGCTATTTGCATCACAATATGACGTATAACGTTATATACTATTACGTTATAAGGTATAACGATATATTGCATCACAATATGACGTATAACGTTATATAGTATTACGTTATAACGGATAACGATATAATTCTTCACAATATGACGTATAACGATATATACTATTACGTTATAAGGTATAACGTTATATTTCCTCACTATGTCACATTTAACGTTATATTGCATCAATATATCACTTATAACGTTATATTGCATCACTATATGATGTATAGCGTTTATACTATTACGTTATAACTAATAACGTTATATTGCATCATTATATGACGTATAACGTTATGGAGTATTACGTTTTAACGTATAACGTTATATTGCATCACTATATCACGTATAACGTTATGGAGTATTACGTTATAACGTATAGCGTCATATTGCATTACTATGTGACGTATAACGTTATATACTATTGCTTTATAACGTATAACGATATATTGCATCACTATATGACGTATAACGTTATATACTATTACGTTATAACGTATAACGCTATATTGCACCACTGTATGACGTATAACAATAGAGACTATTACGTTATAACCTATAACGTTATACTGCATCACTATATAACGTATAACGTTATATACTACTGCGTTATTAGGTATAACTATATACTCTATCACTATGTGAAGTATAACGTTATATAATATTACGTTATAACCTATAACAACATATTCCACCTCTAAATGACGTATAACGATATAGACCATTACGTTATAACGTATAACGATATATTCCATCACTATGTGAAGTATAACGTTATATACTATTACGTTATAACCTATAATGTTATACTGCATCACTATATGAGGTATAACGTTATATACTACTACATTATAAGGTATAACTATATATTCCATCACTATATGACGTATAACGATATAGACTATTACGTTATAACGTATGACGCTATATTGCATCACTATATGACGTATAGCGATATAGACTATTACGTTATAACGTATAACGTTATATTGCATCACTATATCACGTATAACGTTACGGAGTATTACGTTATAACGTATAACGACATAATGCTTTACTATGTGACATATAACGTTATATACTATTACGCTATAACGTATAACGATATATTGCACCACAATATGACGTAGAACGTTATATACTATTACGTTATAAGGTATAACGCTCTATTGCATCACTATATCACTTATAACGTTATATTGCATCTCTATATGACGTACAACGTTATAGACTACTACGTTATAATGTATAACGTTATATTGCATCTCTATATGACGTATAACGTATTATTGCATCACTATATGACGTATAACGTTTATACTATTACGTTATAACCTATAACGTTATACTGCATAACTATATGACGTATAACGTTATATACTATGACGTTATAAGGTATAACGATATATTGCATCACTATATCACATACAACGTTATATTGCTTCACTATATGACGAATAACGTCATATACTGTTACCTTATAACGTATAACGCTATAGACTATTACGTTATAACCTATAACGTTATACTACATCACTATATGACGTATAACGTTATATACTACTACGTTATAAGGTATAACTATATATTCCATCACTATATGAAGTATAACGTTATATAATATTACCTGATAACGTATAACGATATATGGCACCACTATATGACGTATAACGTTATGTACTATTACGTTATAACGTATAACGATATGTTGCATCACTATATGATGTCTAACGGTATATACTATTACGTTATAACCTATAACGTTATACTGCATCACTATATGACGTATAACGTTATATACTATTAAGTTATAAGGTATAACGATATATTGCATCACTATATCACTTATAACGTTATATACTATTAAGTTATAAGGTATAACGATATATTGCATCACTATATCACATATAACGTTATATTGCATCTCAATATGACGTATAACGATATATACTATTACGTTATAACCTATAACGTTATACTGCATCACTATATGACGTATAACGTTATATACTATTAAGTTATAAGGTATAACGATATATTGCATCACTCTATCACATATAACGTTATATTGCATCTCTATATAACGTATAACGATATATACTATTACGTTATAACGTATAACGTTATATTGCATCACCATATCACTAACAACGTTATATTGCACCACTATACGACGTATAACGTCATATACTATTACGTTATAAGGTACAACTATATATTCCATCACTA